>NW_028243419.1:0-210000 GCF_964263255.1 Lissotriton vulgaris
TTGCGTTTGGAACAGCACACGTAGAATACTGTTCTATGAAATTCATCACTAAGTCATCCGGATCTGTTCCAAATTTAGGTGCATCCTTGATCCACAATAACATATGTATATGAGGGGCACCTCTTGCTTGGTACTCCTTTCTCCAGAAGAAATCCAACACCTCTCCAAGAGGTGGATTCTTTTTATTTGTGATGAAAGACATCATAGCTTCAAATCTATGATTGAAGTACCTGCATACATTCACTGGATCCAAAGAACACAGTTCTCCAGGTGTCTTGAATTCAATGTTTTCAATATTTCCATTTGCCTCTCGAAGAAATTCAAGTAAGTCTTCCCAGCCATACTCGGCACAGCGCACAGTGAGGAACCATGTTGGAGTTCCTAAGTTCCTCAGCATACATTTTAAATCACCATGACGACGGTACCAGTACTCATTAGTACCACGCTGACACGCCATGAGATTAATTAAGTGAGAATCCAAAATACTGTCTTGGACATTGACTTTATGCATAAAGTCACTTGCCGAGATGTTTCGCATCTGTATACCACTTTTTAAAATGTGGTTCACTGCATATGACAGTCCTGACAGATCGCTTTCAAACAGGAGATGAAACAAATAGGGAATGCATTGACGAAACCTAGGATCTTCTGCATACAATCGTAAAGTCCGGTATTCAGACGCAGGAATTTGATGAGGTCGCTCATCATATCTTCCTCCTTGACCTGTGGGAAATAGCTGTGGGAAACACCGAGCTTCCAAACTTTCCTCCCAAACACTAATGGGACTCCCTTTGGCTTGTTTCATTTGAAACAACTCAATAGCATTCCCCATGACTTCCTTGGAATGCAAAGGATGAACACTATAATGTTCATATATTTCTTCACTATTAGACACCTCTACTTTCTCAATTTGGCCAGCACACAAAACGCTATCCTCTTCATCACTTACTTCCTCTTCTGCAACATATACATTCTTATAGTACTTATTATTTTTCTTCAAATACAAAGTTGCATTTTTCACTTTCCTAACATCCACTAAATCTTGCCATATTTTCTTATTCTTTGTCGGAACCCCATTAACCAAGATAACCAGAGGTTCCTCTTCCACTTTCTCAACTCCAATTGTGTTAATGTTTTTGTTCAAATCTAGAGGCAAATAAACAACTCTTCCCTTTAATCCTCTTTGTAAATCTGCTGGAGGCAACTTCCCTGTCTTTGGCTCCATTCTTACAATAGCCTGAAAGGGATGGATACTTTGAATCAAAATAGATTCATAAGTATTTAAATCCTTCAATTCTGAAGGTATCTCAACCAATTCCAGATTATTATGAACTGCCCTAGCAGGCATCTGGTTTTGATTTAATTTATTACAACAATAAGTACACACACGTTGATCCACTCCCAAATCAAAACAATTTTCTACCATCAAGTATGTGGCAAAATCCTTCCATTCACTATTATTTTCCCTTTCAGTTTTTGCATATAAATCCACTAACTTAGTCTGATTCTTATAATAAGTGCGTCGACAACATACACAAGTGAAATTAGGCCTCTCACTTGATTTCATCTGAAACGTGGCAATTTCCTTCTGAAAATTATCTGTACTGGAAACCTGTACATTATCTTCCACATTACCCTCTACTTCAGGGTCAATTTGAACATTCTCATCTTTACTACCAAAGTAACAAAACTCAATTTCTTCACAAATATTCTTCACATCTATTTCAGAACCATGCAAAAGAGCAGCACATAATTGTTTAAGCATAATTGCTGGACTCTTAGCATAATACAACATTCTCACTAATTTTCTCACTTTATTATGATGCACTGCTAGCATCCTGAAATGATGAAAAACACTCTGGCATACTCTCCTGGAAAGACAAGCCAGTGAATGACCACGCAAACCTGTCATTTGTCTCACTCTGCAAGGATCTAAATCTTGCAACAACTTCATTTTCTGCTTCAAACTTTTCTTATTAAATGTCCGTATAAAATCACAAAGCAAATTGATGGAAACCTGTCGCACACTGCAAATAGAACTACACTTCCAAATGTACACAGGACCCTTAGGACGTCTTCCTAAAACCTCATCACTTAGCGCCTCTTCTGTCTCTGTTGTCACAAGTTGTTCTTTTTCAACTGGACAACCATCCTTCACTTCATAAGCTCGACCACTGGTGTCAACTGCAAACACCAAATCATTATCCTGAAAATAACTCTCCTCATTAAAAAATGCCTCACAACTTGAACTATGCATCCATTCTCCGGAAAAAACTTCACAAAAGTTAGTACGATTTACTACTCTCTTCCATCTACTTTTTGTTTTGAAATCAGAAATTACCTTGCTTAGTTTCCTAATTCTATTGATTACCAAAATAAACAACTTTCGCTTAATTTCAAAAGCATGATCAATAATTTTCTCTACATTTTTCTTCTTCTTATAAAATGCCGCTTTCTGTTGGCCTTTTTTTAAAATATTTTTCAATAAATTAACTATTATCCTGTTACGGAACATTCGATGTCGAATGTCCCTAAACTGTTCTTTCCTTCTACTATCATGCACAGAGTTATCTCTTCCTCTACCAGTAACATTTTTGATGGGTCTCTCCTTTCCATTTAAATTGCTTTTCTTTTTGTGGACTGAAACATTTTTTGGAGAAATACTTTTTTTACTACAAATATTTCTTAAGAATGATTTCGTGCTCTTACCCGGACCTTTCTTGGTGTTTTGACAAGTATTTGGGGAAGAGGACTGCTGCAATAAAACATCATCCTGCTGTCTTTGACGTTTTCTCGCCTTTCTAATTCTATTTTTTGTAGGCATTTTCCAAACTATGAAAGAATCTGCAGTTGAATCTGTGGAAAAATATAATAAAAAATGTTATTAACCACTATTACCAAACAGTAAATGAATAACAGTCATCTAAAACTTAATGCCCTACTAATTATTTAACATAGCAAATCTTTTGCACCAGCACTGCATCACAAAAATGACACTCAATGGTACAAAACAGGCATAGAACAATCATAAATCTCTCCCTAATATTTTAAATGATTAATTCAGGATGACGATAAGATGTAGCCTATCTAAAGGTTTGTATAGGCCCAGATCTTTGGACTGGGGTGAATGTGTGTCATTGATCCACATTCGGTCCATCACCTGTTTTGTTTATTTGAGGTGAGGCCAACACATGGTTGCAGATAAGATTTTCACTGAAAAAAACATGGAGAAAATACATGTGAAGGCCTACCAATGAAATAAGTCATTATTTGAAAACCATTACATTTCTGGAAATATGCACTGCTAGTGCTTCATAAGTTGTTTTGGGTCATATTTATAAGGCATTTGAGTGTCTATTATGCTATTTTACGTTCTTCATGGTGCAAATTTCTTGTAAATACGCTCCCACCTGCGGTTGGCAAATTTAGATTTTGATTATGGGAGTTACATAGGCATGTTAATAATTTCCCAAAAAAGGTGTATGACCCCAAACAACCTATGAAGCTCTAGCAGGACATATTCAGAAATTTAATTGATTTCAAAAATGGTTTTTAAAAACAACATATCTGTTTCAGCTTACATAAGGGACCATGGAATGGACTTCATATACAACAATAACTTGTGTTACTGCATGCCAGAATGGTGCACCGAATATGCAATTACAATTTCTCAAAGAAACAAAATCTATTTCTATATCACTACAGACAAAGCCACAGTTTAAAAACACAGCTTTCTTCATCATTTTCTCCTTAGCAAGATTTATCGCAAATGCGATAAAAAACGGCTGCAATGCATGAATATCGCTGAAAAGTCAGCGATATTCATGCATTATCCAGCAAATGCTCTTAGCCATGTTATCCACCTTCCATTGGATAACATGGCTAAGAACTGCTCTCAAATGCAAAAAAAAAACGGCCGCAATGCATGAATATCGCTGAAAAGTCAGCGATATTCATGCATTTTCCAGCAAATGCTCTTAGCCATGTTATCCACCTTCCATTGGATAACATGGCTAAGAACTGCTCGCAAATGCAAAAAAAAACGGCCGCAATGCATGAATATCGCTGAACAGTCAGCGATATTCATGCATTTTCCAGCAAATGCTCTTAGCCATGTTATCCACTTCCCATTAAATAACATGGCTAAGAACTGCTCAGGGCCCCATGAGGAACACTATCCATTTTAAAAGGAAAACATAACATCAAAGACACTCAAATGCCTTATAAATATGGCCCAAAACAACCTATGAAGCTCTAACAGTACATATCCAGAAATGTAATTGATTTCAAAATTCGTTTTTAAACACAGCATATAAATCAATTGTATACCTGCATTCATGAAGAAATGACTGAAAATGTCCTTGAGACACATGAAAGTGTTTTCTGGAATGCCCTAGCACCATTTTTGGGACACTATTAACATGGCTAGGTAACTCCCATAATCAAAATCTAAATTTGCCAAGCGCAAGTGGGAGCGTATTTACAAGACACTTGCCCCATGAAGAACGCTTTCCATTTAAAAAGGTAAACATAACATCAAAGACACTAAAATGCATTCTAAATATGACCCCAAACAACCTATGAAGCTCTAACAGTACATATCCAGAAATGTAATTGATTTCAAAATTCGTTTTTAAACACAGCATATAAATCAATTGTATACCTGTTTTCAAGAGGAAAGGACTGAAAATGTCCTAGAGACACAGGAAAGCGTTTTCTTGAATGCCCTACCACCATTGTTTGGACATTATTAACATGGCTATGTAACTCCCATAATCAAAATCTAAATTTGCAAAGCACAAGTGGGAGCGTATTTACAAGAAATTTGCACCATGAAGAACGTAAAATAGCATAATAGACACTCAAATGCCTTATAAATATGGCCCAAAACAACCTATGAAGCTCTAGCAGTACATATCCAGAAATGTAATTGATTTCAAAATTCGTTTTTAAAAACAACATATCTGTTTCAGCTTACATAACAGACCATGGAATGGGCTCCATGTACCACAATAACTTGTGTTACTGCATGCCAGAATGCTACACCGAATATGCAATTACAATTTCTCAAAGTAACACAATCTATTTCTATATCACTACAGACAAAGCCACAGTTTAAAAACACAGCTTTCTTCGTCATTTTCTCCTTAACTAATACTATTCTCTATCTAAAATAAATAAATCTTTTCTCACCTTAGCAAATACTTTTTGAGTTTTGAAAACAGTCTCAGAAATACACCAAATTGTCTTCAGCAGAAGAAAAATGATGCACTCCAGAGGCTGCAGCTATTGAAAGCACAGAAATACAGATATTCATTTCACATATCTCTCATATTAGCCAATCATAACTCTTCCCTCACTTTTTTCAAATCAAAACCCTTCCCCCCTCTGCCCTCTCTGCCTTTTTTCCATAGCAACCACCTCCTGGAAGACCTCTCATGTTTGTAAATTCACACAACAATGTTTCAATTGAACTCTGAACTTTCAGTGCACCTGCGTATCCAGTGCAATCTTTCATTAAATGTTTCTTCCTTGACCATTCAAATTACATCTTTCAAAGAACACATCCATGCACCCTAACTTTCTGTTTTCAGAAATGGAAATGCACCAATCACTGCTAATGATTCATTAGCATTGGAAATCCACAGTTTTTTTTCTTTACAAACTCCTACTGTTTCAACTGCCCTTTCATTACCACACTTCATCTGACTGCAGAACAACCTTCTCCCACCATGTTTAAGGTCTGGATTGTTGGACATAGTTACATCCACTGGGCTCAAAGGTATGCTGAGAACAGAAATTTACACAACCTCAATTTACAGGATGTGGAAATTAAGTGGTTGGGCCAAAGAGGATTAAAATGTCACCAATTGATACCATTGGTGAAAACCTTTATGCATTTGCCAAAACCTGACCTGTTAATAGTGCACTGTGGAGGTAATGATTTGGGCACTTTGACAGGGGTAGGTCTGGAAATGCTTTTAAAGGACACCTTTGAGCAATTAATGGCACTTTTTCCTCAAACTGCTTTGGTATATTCCAATATATGCCAAAGACAGAAATGGAGGTGGTCCAACCAATTTTCTCCACAAATTGAGAAAGCGAGGAAGCATGTAAACAAATCTGTTTCAGCTTTCATGAGAGACCATGGAATGGGCTCTCTGTACAACAATAACTTGCGTTACTACATGCAAGATATCTACAGAGGAGATGGAGTTCACTTCTCAGATGAGGGCAACAGAATTTTCATTCTGAATTTAAGACTGTGCATTGGTACCTACTTATAAGTACCTAAATGTACCATAAAACCAAAAGCTCTTCTCAGAGCTACCCTTCATCTGATCACTCACAATTATTATTTTTTTCTAACTTTTTTCTGTAATTTTCAACAAACTACGCTCAAAGAGCGCTATCCGGTACGCGAACTGGAAGCTAACCGCGCAAAATTTAAAAAAAAAAGTTTTTTCTTCGCACATATAGTCCTCCTCAGCCACCCTCAGAAAACGTAGGGGGGCAAACTACTTGTACCATGCCCCCTTCTACCCATTCAGAACATTATTTACCCTCCATTTTATACCTTGATTCGACCGAAACACAAAATGGTGGACTCCCGTTACGCTCCTAGTTCGCGGACCGGACCGCTTTCCGGGAAGCGGTCCAAAAAAAGGTGGGAAAGTAATTTACAGAAAAACGACTAGAGACACTCTCACCAAATATAAATTAGCTCATACTACATAACAATCCCTTTCATTCTCACAAATTTGATTGAAATTTAATTTAGCCATTTAGCCTGTAGACCTCTCCAAGTACCATGAGGTAAATTACTTCACAAAACACATCTGAAGTGTTGGAATTGACAACCAATGAAAATGTTACTTTCATTTTCTACTTTTATTACCTGACATTTGATTGGTTATATACTTGAATATATAAAGGAAGAGAAGAAAACACAGCCATTTTGACTACTACTTCTTGTTGTACATCACATTTCAATAGCTTCCAAAAACTTCAACTTCTTTGTGAAGGTAAGTTATAATTTTTAAAAATGAAATATATTGTGCACTATAACTTAATATAGTAGACTTTTTCTGCTACATATACACTATCCCTCTGTACTAGTAATGTATTTAGATAGACTTCTCTGTTATAGTTATGAATGGAGTTAGGCTTGTCTTGGTTAAATCACATACACTTTTTTATAGTCCTATTTCCACTCTGATACTATACACTGCCAAAAGATAAATTCACTGATAAAAAATGACTATCTAAAATTAATCCCAACAGTGCCCTATCTCTACTAATATATATTTTTTTAATCCAAATTTCAGGCAAAATGGAAGGCGAAAACCAAGTTTCTTTTGAAATGGACCTGCAAGAAAGCAGCCAGGAATTGATTGAACAAATTGACATGGAATTTATGGATCAAAGCTTGGATAATGAACTGCTGCAATGTGTCCAAGCAGTAGATGCCCTCCTTGCAAATGAGGACATTTTACAAGCTCACAGCTTGCAAACAATATTTCAAGAAAATAATGACATTTCAGACACTGAAATGTTAGAAAGTTTAATAAATTATGAAAAACAATCAAAATAAAAAAAAAAAAAAAATAAAGAAAACAAAAAAAACAACAAAAACAACAAACAAAACAACAAACAATTAACATTTAGTCTTTGAAAAGTATATCATTCTATTATCCTTATAGTACGCTGCCTAGAACGCTTTCCGGTTCACGTACTAGGCGCTCAACGCGAAAAAAAAAAAAAGAAAACATTTTTTTGAACCCTGCTGGGCCCTTTTAAAACCTCCACATAAAACCTAGGGGGTCAGGGAGGATCTACTATGCCCCCTTATGGAAATTTCCCCCTTTGTTTTGGCCTCCTCTTATCTCTCGATCCTACCGAGAGACAAGATGGCGGCTGCACCGGACTGTTTAGAATGTTGACAGACACCGAAGAGCCAATCAGCTTTCCGTGCGCAAAGTTCCGTTACGCGAAAAGTACGCGAACCGGATCGCTGCCCGGAGCGCTGTTACAGATATATATCTTGATTTAAACGTTAATTTCTCAAAATCCACTGAAGCACATATATTGAGACCTAGCAAAGGCACATCGGGCTAACAGTCCCTACAATTTTGCCAAGTTTCGTGTAAATCCATTCAGCCGTTCGGGCTAAAAGTGAGTCCAACCGCCCTATGGAAAACTCAATGTTAAAAACGCGTTTTGGGACCCCCCTTTTTTCTCAGCCCCCCCTTGACGAACCCCCCCCAAATTTCCAGGAGCTGCTCAGAAACAAAATGTGCCATTTTCCTGTAAATTTCAACCGATTCCGTCCACAAACGCCAAAGTTATTAGACATTGAATTTTCAGAAATCCCATAGGGAAAAAATCCTAACTATATATACCTACTGGCGACCGCCAGTAGGTAATATATATATATATATATATATATATATATATATAGTAGAGCCTCGAAGAAGTAAATCCACAATGGATAGCAGGGAAGACGTATTTTTAATAGGGATGACGCGTTTCACTCTACAAGAGAGCTTGATCACACAGCGCGCCAGAAACAAAAAAGTGTTTAAATACTAAACATAAACAAAGGGCTTCAATGAACACCACTAATGTTACACGCCTTCTCCAGTTCATGACAACAAAGGAAGGACTAAAAAGCTATACATAATGTAGAAACAAAGTAACAAAAATGTAACATAATGGATGCTTAAACGTACATGGTTACAAATGTCACGCAAAATTAATCGCACTGCATGTTTTGCGTGTGGATACTATTTACAGTGTTATGATTCTAGAAAGGGTTGTGTATTTACAAATAACAGTGACGGCAAGTGCCTAAGAAACCAAAAATGAGGTTATACTGCTATTGTCAATATCAACGAGCAAAATGATGACATAGTGCCAAAAAATAACATATTACTACTGACAAAGTGTCAGAAAGTAATATTGATCTGCTGAACTTGAAATAAGCAGATTTTTTCCTTTAAGAATCACAACATGTGAAGTGCAAACCATCCCAATTAGTAAAGTAAAACTGGGACCAAAGCATCATAATGGAAAAAATAAGAATTAAACCAAAAAATAATAAATAAATAATATAAACAGACATGTGGGAGAAAGCACAAAAAAACTAAAGGAAGTAAATGGTGACTGGAAAAATAAGAGGGAAAAGAAATCATACAAATAGTCACAGCTGAAGTCACAATGCCCTGACAGGGCACAACATAATAGTATAACAGGGAACTTTGTAAACAGGTGTACAACTCCACAAAATACATATTTCAATATAATTGGAATGAAAAACACCTAAACAAAGTATATACAAATGCAGGCTAGCCAGCCGGCCAACCACTCTGCGATAGTCTACACCACATCAGATAACTCACGTACATAATACAGAGAGAATAATTATCTCAAACTGACCCTATACAGTTTATAAAAAATGGCTCAGATCTTCGGTCAAATTTAAACCATTAGGTGCCATGGTGTCTAAGGCCAAAATTAAATGAGATTCTTTCTACCGAAGAAGTTTCATCCTGTCACCTCCCCGTCCGGGTTGAGGTACTGAGCACAACACTGTATATTCAAGATCTCTCAGTTTTTTATCATGAACAGCTCGAAAATGTCGCGCGACAGGGTAGTTATTGTCGCTATTAACAATTGCACGGATGTGCTGCAATATTCTCTGGTGTACCGGAAGTTTAGTACTTCCAATGTACTCCAGGTTGCATGTGCATTTTAGTTTGTACACAACAAATTCAGATCTACAAGTGAGGTGTTCACGAATAGGGACAGGTGTGGAGTAAAATGCTGTAAAATAGTGGGTACTATTCTTGGCAAAAGTACAGGCTCTGCACGAAGTGCACCGGAAGAATCCTGTCTTGGTGGTTAAACTCTTTTTGGGAGGATCTTCGGGCATGGATCTATCTAATGCATCACGCATACTAGGTGATCTTCTGAATGTGATATTAGGACTTCTAGATAGTATAGGTCCAAGAATGACATCCGTGAGGATTATATGCCATTCAGAAGTGATGATGCTCCTGATTTTATGCTCCTGTGTACTGTAGTTCGTAACAAGGCGCACAGTGCTTTCATCAGTAGAGCTTTCAGGAGTTTTGGGCATTAGAAGTGTTTTACGCTCGATTGCGCAAGCTTTGTGGAGAGCCTTATCAAGGATGGAATCAGAGTATCCCCTATGAATGAAGCGTTGCCAAGATTAATTGAGACATTTTTCCAAGGAGTCATTTTCACTGCATATTCTGCAGATACGAATGAACTCCCCATAGGGAACACTGCGAATCGTGTGGGCAGGGTGAGAGCTGTGAGCGTGTAAAATTGAATTGCCTGCAGTGGCCTTTCTGTGTAGGCAGGTTTCAATTCGGTTATTTTTGATGAAAATGTTAACATCAAGAAATTCAGCTGAGTCAGCCGTGATGCTGGAGGTAAATTTAAGATTAAAGGAATTCCTATTAATCTCCTCAACAAACATTTCAGCATCTTTTGCTGTGCCCTGCCAGATTATGCAGACGTCATCTATAAAACGCCAATAGTGCTTGATGTGAGGTAACCAATGGCGATGTGTGGTTTTGAGCTCCCATTCCTCCCACCAGCCAACATGCAAGCATGAATAGCTGGGGGAGAAACATGAGCCCATCGCCACACCCGAAGTTGTTCATATATCTGACCCTGAAACTTGAAAAAATTGGTGGTTAGACAGATATTTAACATTTCCATTAACATGATGTTGTGCTCACGAAAACAAATATCACGTCTGTCCAGATAGTATTTACACGCGTTCATGCCATGTTGATGGTGTATCGACGTGTAAAGGGATTCGATATCCATTATCAAGAAAGTTCCATAGAGAAAAAATCCTAACTATATATACCTGCTGGTTTGCTTTACAAAGGTCTCCGGTTCAGCAGCGCACACAATAGCAGTGCATTGTGAGCTCGTCAGCTTCCTGGTTTCTTGAATTTTTCAAGCCTTACGCTTTTCAGTGCTTCATTGCACCTTGATCACAGGCAATTGATTCTCTCTGCAGGTGAGAAAAGACACTAGTGAGCCAGCATGTTTTTATAAAAGTACTTCCCCTCAGTGAACGTTACCATTCGTTTTTATAAGCATTGCATGTTGGGCTTTGTAGTCTCTTCATTATTTACTAAGATACCTTCAGTAGGTCTCGCAGCAGAAAATGATTGTCAATATTGTCACAGCCCCCAGTGGGCCCTTAAAACACAGTTTGCTGACCATTGCAGGCTTTCACTTCGCTATTCCTTTACAGCGTTTGCTTACTGCATGCTGAGGTTCCCTCCTTTACCAGGGATGGTGCTGCTCCCACGGCTTGAAAGCCGTTAAGTAATTTTGCTTTACAAAGGTCTCCGGTTCGGCAGCGCACACAATAGCAGTGCATTGTGAGCTCGTGGACTCGCAGCACCAGCATTCCTCTGGATACATCACATGCACGGGAGGCAGCACAACAGCAAACAGAGGCGGGGAGGAACCAACAAAGGAGTGGCCAGAGACTGCTCAGGACACTTTAATTACCCCCAGGTACGAGGCTCTGAAGAGAGGGAAACGAGAACCGGCACTGATGAAAGCGCACATCTCCGCTTGAAACGCGTCTGCTTGGCATTTCCAGAACTCTGTTAATTTTTCTTGGCGTTTCCAGAACTCTGCTTAATTTGCTCAAATAAATCCTGTTGTCAAGTCAGCATTTGTCGGGCTCATTCATAATTGAGTGGGCATTGGTTGCATGTCTATGGCCAGTATGCTGTTTCACTGGCGTTACCGGCATGCCCTTCTGGTCTGGTGTGAGGCGCCAAGTCAGAAAAACTTTGGACTGGGTACGAAAATACAGCGCGCTCACCCCCCGAGAAGTCTCATGGTATTATTTTGGGACTTTAATTTCGGGGAAGGAGGCTGCAGCGTGTCTGCAGAGGCCCCAGCAGGTATGGCAAACTACTCTCCCTGTGTGCAGAAAACGGAGGAGTGCAGCGCGGTGAGTCAGGCCACTGTGCATTTGTCAGCCATTCACTGGATGGGCTGGCACATTGGACTCGCAGCACCAGCATTCCTCTGGATACATCACTTGCACAGGAGGCAGCACAACAGCAAACAGAGGCGGGGAGGAACCAACAAAGGAGTGTCCAGAGACTGCTCTGGACACTTTAATTACCCCCAGGTGCGAGGCTCTGAAGAGAGGGAAACGAGAACCGGCACTGATGAAAGCGCACATCTCCGCTTGAAACGTGTCTGCTTGGCGTTTCCAGAACTCTGTTAATTTTTCTTGGCGTTTCCAGAACTCTAAGTAATTTGCTCAAATAAATCCTGTTGGCAAGTCAGCATATGTCGGGCTCATTCATAATTGAGTGGGCATTGGTTGCATGTCTATGGCCAGTATGCTGTTTCACTGGCGTTACCGGCATGCCCTCCTGGTCTGGTGTGAGGCGCCAAGTCAGCAAAACTTTGGACTGGGTACGAAAATACAGCGCGCTCACCCCCGAGAAGTCTCATGGTATTATTTTGGGACTTCAATTTCGGGGGAAGGAGGCTGCAGCGTGTCTGCAGAGGCCCCAGCAGGTATGGCAAACTACTCTCCCTGTGTGCAGAAAACGGAGGAGTGCAGCGCGGTGAGTCAGGCCACTGTGCATTTGTCAGCCATTCACTGGATGGGCTGGCACATTGGACTCGCAGCACCAGCATTCCTCTGGATACATCACGTGCACGGGAGGAAGCACAACAGCAAACAGAGGCGGGGAGGAACCTACAATGGAGTGGCCAGAGACTGCTCAGGACACTTTAATTACCCCCAGGTGCGAGGCTCTGAAGAGAGGGAAACGAGAACCGGCACTGATGAAAGCGCACATCTCCACTTGAAACGCGTCTGCTTGGCGTTTCCAGAACTCTGTTAATTTTTCTTGGCATTTCCAGAACTCAGCTTAATTTGCTCAAATAAATCCTGTTGGCAAGTCAGCATATGTCGGGCTCATTCATAATTGAGTGGGCATTGGTTGCATGTCTATGGCCAGTATGCTGTTTCACTGGCGTTACCGGCATGCCCTCCTGGTCTGGTGTGAGGCGCCAAGTCAGCAAAACTTTGGACTGGGTACGAAAATACAGCGCGCTCTCCCCCGAGAAGTCTCATGGTATTATTTTGGGACTTTAATTTCGGGGGAAGGAGGCTGCAGCGTGTCTGCAGAGGCCCCAGCAGGTATGGCAAACTACTCTCCCTGTGTGCAGAAAACGGAGGAGTGCAGCGCGGTGAGTCAGGCCACTGTGCATTTGTCAGCCATTCACTGGATGGGCTGGCACATTGGACTCGCAGCACCAGCATTCCTCTGGGTACATCACGTGCACGGGAGGCAGCACAACAGCAAACTGAGGGGGGGAGGAACCAACAAAGGAGTGGCCAAAGACTGCTCAGGACACTTTAATTACCCCCAGGTGCGAGGCTCTGAAGAGAGGGAAACGAGAACCGGCACTGATGAAAGCGCACATCTCCGCTTGAAACGCGTCTGCTTGGCGTTTCCAGAACTCTGTTAATTTTTCTTGGCGTTTCCAGAACTCTGCTTAATTTGCTCAAATAAATCCTGTTGGCAAGTCAGCATATGTCGGGCTCATTCATAATTTAGTGGGCATTGGTTGCATGTCTATGGCCAGTATGCTGTTTCACTGGAGTTACCGGCATGCCCTCCTGGTCTCGTGTGAGGCGCCAAGTCAGCAAAACTTTGGACTGGGTACGAAAATACAGCGCGCTCACCCCCGAGAAGTCTCATGGTATTATTTTGGGACTTTAATTTTGGGGAAGGAGGCTGCAGCATGTCTGCAGAGGCCCCAGCAGGTATGGCAAACTACTCTCCCTGTGTGCAGAAAACGGAGGAGTGCAGCGCGGTGAGTCAGGCCACTGTGCATTTGTCAGCCATTCACTGGATGGGCTGGCACATTGGACTCGCAGCACCAGCATTCCTCTGAATACATCACGTGCACGGGAGTCAGCACAACAGCAAACTGAGGCGGGGAGGAACCAACAGAGGAGTGGCAAAGACTGCTCAGGACACTTTAATTACCCCCAGGTGCGAGGCTCTGAAGAGAGGGAAACGAGAACCGGCACTGATGAAAGCGCACATCTCCGCTTGAAACGCGTCTGCTTGGCGTTTCCAGAACTCTGTTAATTTTTCTTGGCGTTTCCAGAATTCTGCTTAATTTGCTCAAATAAATCCTGTTGGCAAGTCAGCATATGTCGGGCTCATTCATAATTGAGTGGGCATTGGTTGCATGTCTATGGCCAGTATGCTGTTTCACTGGCGTTACCGGCATGCCCTCCTGGTCTGGTGTGAGGCGCCAAGTCAGCAAAACTTTGGACTGGGTACGAAAATACAGCGCGCTCACCCCCCCGAGAAGTCTCATGGTATTATTTTGGGACTTTAATTTCGGGGAAGGAGGCTGCAGCGTGTCTGCAGAGGCCCCAGCAGGTATGGCAAACTACTCTCCCAGTGTGCAGAAAACGGTGGAGTGCAGCGCGGTGAGTCAGGCCACTGTGCATTTGTCAGCCATTCACTGGATGGGCAGGCACATTGGACTCGCAGCACCAGCATTCCTCTGGATACATCACGTGCACGGGAGGCAGCACAACAGCAAACAGAGGCGGGGAGGAACCAACAAAGGAGTGGCCAGAGACTGCTCAGGACTCTTTCATTACCCCCAGGTGCGAGGCTCTGAAGAGAGGGAAACGAGAACCGGCACTGATGAAAGCGCACATCTCCGCTTGAAACGCGTCTGCTTGGCGTTTCCAGAACTCTGTTAATTTTTCTTGGCGTTTCCAGAACTCTGCTTAATTTGCTCAAATAAATCCTGTTGGCAAGTCAGCATATGTCGGGCTCATTTATAATTGAGTGGGCATTGGTTGCATATCTATGGCCAGTATGCTGTTTCACTGGCGTTTCCGGCATGCCCTCCTGGTCTGGTGTGAGGCGCCAAGTCAGCAAAACTTTGGACTGGGTACGGAAATACAGCGCGCTCACCCCCCCCGAGAAGTCTCATGGTATTATTTTGGGACTTTAATTTCGGGGAAGGAGGCTGCAGCGTGTCTGCAGAGGCCCCAGAAGGTATGGCAAACTACTCTCCCTGTGTGCAGAAAATGGAGGAGTGCAGTGCGGTGAGTCAGGCCACTGTGCATTTGTCAGCCATTCACTGGATGGGCTGGCACATTGGACTCGCAGCACCAGCATTCCTCTGGATACATCACGTGCATGGGAGGCAGCACAACAGCAAACAGAGGCGGGGAGGAACCAACAAAGGAGTGGCCAGAGACTGCTCAGGACACTTTAATTACCCCCAGGTGCGAGGCGCGGAAGAGAGGGAAACGAGAACCGGCACTGATGAAAGCGCACATCTCCGCTTGAAACGCATCTGCTTGGCGTTTCCAGAACTCTGTTAATTTTTCTTGGCGTTTCCAGAACTCTGCTTAATTTGCTCAAATAAATCCTGTTGGCAAGTCAGCATATGTCGGTCTCATTCATAATTGAGCGGGCATTGGTTGCATGTCTATGGCCAGTATGCTGTTTCACTGGTGTTACCGGCATGCCCTCCTGGTCTGGTGTGAGACGCCAAGTCAGCAAAACTTTGGACTGGGTACGAAAATACAGCGCGCTCACCCCCCCGAGAAGTCTCATGGTATTATTTTGGGACTTTAATTTTGGGGAAGGAGGCTGCAGCGTGTCTGCAGAGGCCCCAGCAGGTATGGCAAACTACTCTCCCTGTGTGCAGAAAATGGAGGAGTGCAGCACGGTGAGTCAGGCCACTGTGCATTTGTCAGCCATTCACTGGATGGGCTGGCATATTGGACTTGCAGCACCAGCATTCCTCTGGATACATCAAGTGCACGGGAGGCAGCACAACAGCAAACAGAGGCGGGGAGGAACCAACAAAGGAGGGGCCAAAGACTGCTCAGGACACTTTAATTACCGCCAGGTGCGAGGCTCTGAAGAGAGGGAAACGAGAACCGGCACTGATGAAAGCGCACATCTCCGCTTGAAACGCTTCTGCTTGGCGTTTCCAGAACTCTGTTAATTTTTCTTGGTGTTTCCAGAACTCTGCTTAATTTGCTCAAATAAATCCTGTTGGCAAGTCAGCATATGTCGGGCTCATTCATAATTGAGTGGGCATTGGTTGCATGTCTATGGCCAGTATGCTGTTTCACTGGCGTTACCGGCATGCCCTCCTGGTCTCGTGTGAGGCGCCAAGTCAGCAAAACTTTGGACTGGGTACGAAAATACAGCGCGCTCACCCCCCGAGAAGTCTCATGGTATTATTTTGGGACTTTAATTTCGGGGAAGGAGGCTGCAGCGTGTCTGCAGAGGCCCCAGCAGGTATGGCAAACTACTCTCCCTGTGTGCAGAAAACGGTGGAGTGCAGCGCGGTGAGTCAGGCCACTGTGCATTTGTCAGCTATTCACTGGATGGGCAGGCACATTGGACTCGCAGCACCAGCATTCCTCTGGATACATCACGTGCACGGGAGGCAGCACAACAGCAAACAGAGGCGGGGAGGAACCAACAAAGGAGTGGCCAGAGACTGCTCAGGACACTTTAATTACCCCCAGGTGCGAGGCTCTGAAGAGAGGGAAACGAGAACCGGCACTGATGAAAGCGCACATCTCCGCTTGAAACGCGTCTGCTTGGCGTTTCCAGAACTCTGTTAATTTTTCTTGGCGTTTCCAGAACTCTGCTTAATTTGCTCAAATAAATCCTGTTGGCAAGTCAGCATATGTCGGGCTCATTCATAATTGAGTGGGCATTGGTTGCATGTCTATGGCCAGTATGCTGTTTCACTGGCGTTTCCGGCATGCCCTCCTGGTCTGGTGTGAGGCGCCAAGTCAGCAAAACTTTGGACTGGGTACGAAAATACAGCGCGCTCACCCCGAGAAGTCTCATGGTATTATTTTGGGACTTTAATTTCGGGGGAAGGAGGCTGCAGCGTGTCTGCAGAGGCCCCAGCAGGTATGGCAAACTACTCTCCCTGTGTGCAGAAAACGGAGGAGTGCAGCGCGGTGAGTCAGGCCACTGTGCATTTGTCAGCCATTCACTGGATGGGCTGGCACATTGTACTCGCAGCACCAGCATTCCTCTGGATACATCACGTGCACGGGAGGAAGCACAACAGCAAACAGAGGCGGGGAGGAACCAACAATGGAGTGGCCAGAGACTGCTCAGGACACTTTAATTACCCCCAGGTGCGAGGCTCTGAAGAGAGGGAAACGAGAACCGGCACTGATGAAAGTGCACATCTCCGCTTGAAACGCGTCTGCTTGGCCTTTCCAGAACCCTGTTAATTTTTCTTGGCGTTTCCAGAACTCTGCTTAATTTGCTCAAATAAATCCTGTTGGCAAGTCAGCATATGTTGGGCTCATTCATAATTAAGTGGGCATTGGTTGCATATATATATATATATTCACTGAAAAAACCAAAGGTTTCACACCAGTTATAGTTAGGAATTAGCATTTAAAAAACCTATGAAATTCACTGAAAAAACCATAGGTTTCACACCAGTTATAGTTAGGAATTAGCATTTAAAAAACCTATTAAATTCACTGAAAAAACCATAGGTTTCACACCAGTTATAGTTAGCTGGAAATTTTACTGATATAAAACCATTGAAATTCCCACGTTATAGTTAGTCGGACTCACTATAACTTGCGCGTGCAATGCACTGCTGATGACATCACATATTACATCACTCATGACATGGTCAGTGACATCACTCATGACATCACTGATGACATCATCCTTGCGACAGAGTGACAGACCTCCTTTCACTATAATGTAACCCTTGAAACACATATTCAAAAATAGAAACTAATATTTTCAAAAAAGTGGATATACCCATACCAGTTACAACAACCAATTCAGTAATACCACCATCTAATACACATCCACTCATGTGTATGTATATGGGTTATTAGATATTTTTATTAGTATCAGTATGAGTGTCTATATGGTTTGGTGGGGGTATTACTTAGCACATAGATGCATGAGTGACTGACTCTTTGTTTGTATGTGTTTTGAAGACAGCATATGTACAGGACTGTATGGGTGGATGAGTGTCTATATGTGTTTGTTAGTGAGTGAATGACTGTCTCACTAGTGTCTTTATCAGTAACTACATATGTTTTAATCTAGTATATATGAATATTGATGTATATAAGTGAGTATATGTGAGAGTAAGAGATTGTAAGAGTTCCTGTTTAAATAAGTATGTGTTTCTATAAGTGATTGTTTAAGAGAATAAATATGTGTAATTTTAAATAGAAGTAAGGTGGAAGTGTGTGTATAACTCTATATTCAAATAAATGGATGTTCAATAGTTTATTTGCACGTGTGAATATGTGTGTGAGTAACTTTTGGATGAATGTCGGTGTGTAACAGGATGTATAGGTGTATCACTTCATATGATGAGTGAGTATATGTATGAGTGACTATATAGAACTGTTGGTGAATGAGTGGATGTGTATATAGATAGTGGAATTACTGAATTGCTTGTTGTAACTGATATAGGTATCTCCATTTTATTAAAAATTTCAGTTTCTATTTTTGAATATGTGTCTCAAGGGTTACATTATAGTGAAAGGAGGTCTGTCACTATGTCACAAGGATGGTGTCATGAGTGATGTCACTGACCATGTCATGAGTGATGTAATATGTGATGTCATCAGCAGTGCATTGCACGCGCAAGTTATAGTGAGTCCGACTAACTATAACGTGGGAATTTCAATGGTTTTATATCAGTAAAATTTCCAGCTAACTATAACTGGTGTGAAACCTATGGTTTTTTCAGTGAATTTAATAGGTTTTTTAAATGCTAATTCCTAACTATAACTGGTGTGAAACCTATGGTTTTTTCAGTGAATTTCATAGGTTTTTTAAATGCTAATTCCTAACTATAACTGGTGTGAAACCTTTGGTTTTTTCAGTGAATTTCATAGGTTTTTTTAATGCTAATTCCTAACTTTTTATACAGACTCATACCTATGTGTTTTTTAGTGAATTGCTAAAGTATGTTTTTGTAAAAATGAACACTATAATGTATATTGAGATAATATTTTTAATTTAAAATATTTTTTTTTATATTTCGCTTTCGGTGCGCGCACCGGTGCGCGTACCGTCAGCGCACTAACAAAAAAAAAGAAAAAAAAATGAAGGAGGGACTGTGTAATAGATAGTAAGACAGATAAAAAGTGTAAAAGGAAGTAACTGAGAAAAGAAAAATGAATAAGGGAGCAAAAGAAAGAAGAAATAGGAAGAAGACTAAAGCAGAGGTTAAGGGAGATTGTAAATGGATGTTGAAAGTAAAAAGAAGGACAGTTAAGTATGGGAATGTCAGGTAGTGACGGAATCAGAGGAAAAGAATAGCAGTGATTGAGGGAAAGTAAATATCAGTGAATATAAGTAAAAAGGGGTGAAAGAGGGTACATGTAAGTGAATAAGGGTAACACATGGGGAGTAATAGAGACAAACAAGAGAGAGAGTAAAAGAAGGACTGTCACAAAGGGACTAAGTGAACCAGTAAAAAAGGTAAGTGAAGGAGTGTGCATAGGCAGAAGTACTGAAAGAAATTGAATGTGGTCGGAAGTAAACATGGAACAAAAGAATAAGTGAGGGAAGCAAAGTAAGGAAATAGGGGTGCGGTAGGGTGACAGAAAAATAGTGAAAATAAAACAAAAGGTGATAACAAAAAAGATTTTGTAAACACACTTACCATATAATCAATGCAAACTTGTATCTATGAAAGATAAAAGAAAAAACACGTTATAATTTCTTAAAAATATATAATAAAATAGAAACAACAGTTCATGAGGTTTAAAAATCTACAAAAGTTTACTAAGAAATGATGCAATAGTGAAGGATACAAAAACAGAAAGAAAGTAATGTAGAAAGAGAAAAAAAAAGGAAAAAGAAATAGAAAGAGAACAAATTCCTAAAGGTAAATAAGATACTAAAAGAATGTAAGATATCAAATCAAAATCAGTAAAGATAAGAAAATAAAAGAAAAATGAGTGAAAAGGAGAGAAGTCTGATTGAGAAACTATAAATAAAAAAGAGGAATAGAAGATGATTGAGAGTGAGTGAAGTAAAGTAACAGAGTGAAGGGATGAAAGGAATGAAGTTAGTATAGAACGATGGATAAAACAGGAGTGAGAGAGTAAGTACACAGAAAGACAAAAGGAAGAACTAAGTGAACTACAGTACAATGGATGCGAAAGAAAAAAAAAGGAGAAAAAGAAAGAGAGGGTTAGGAAACTAAAGCAGTGGTACTGTGAGAATATGAAAAAGATAAAAAGTGGTGGAAGGAACAGAGGAAATGCAGACAGTTCCTATTAGATTAAGAAGTTGTGAATGAAGTGCACTAAAGAAACAGCGATGAAAAAAGAGTGTAAATTAGTAAAGAGAGGTAAATAAGGGTGAAAAAGAAAATGAGTATAAGACAATGTGAACACAATATAAATTACACAATGCAAACTACACAATAACTTCTACAATATGTTACATTATTTATTTTTGCTGTTCTCAGAATATATTGAATTTCACTTAAATTAGTGAGATCAAAGTCTTCATCATATAACAGCGGGAAAAAAAAAACACAATCTAAAAGATTGTGTTTAAAAAAACCCATTCAAACATACATCTCATATAAGTACACTAATCTTTGATTCACTTACTTTTCCGTGAGACCAAATTGCAGATAGTGAAGGTCCTTTTGGTGGAAAAAAGTCTGCTGTGCTCTATAACTTCCATTTCATCGACTTCCTATGAAAAAAGATCTAACAACATCATATGTTACACTTTCCTCACGGCCAATTTGTGTCAGATATATCAGTATTTTTTACTTTGAGATCCACTTAAAGTATCTACATGAGATTGCAGATAGTGAAGGTCCTTTTGGTGAAAAAAAGTCTGCTGTGCTCTATAACTTCGATTTCATCAACTTCTAACAACATCATATCTTACATTTTCCTCACGGCCAATTTGTGTCAGATATATCAGTATTTTTTACTTTGAGATCCACTTAAAGTATCTACATGAGATAAATAATTTCAAATATTAGATTAACTAACTAACTAACTAACTTTTATTAACTATTCCCGTCTTCAAAGGCCAATTCCCTTTACTAAAACTTTGGTTTTAAAAACACTAGATAAGAATTTGTAGAGTCATAAGGCAAACGTTGTTTATAAGTTAAATGAGAATCATTGCAGTAACTCCATCCATTTTCAGATTTTAAGTAGCATGTATAATGTCCTGAGGTGGTCGAAGATCCATCATGATAAATAATAGCTTCAGTTGTAAAGGTCCTTCCAGAAATTGATAACTGAGAAGCCACAAAATTTTTGATAGAAGTTGTCAATTTAGTTCCATCAGGTCTACATCGTTGGAAAACTAAAATAATATACTGCCCATACCTTTGTATAAATAATGTGGACAGCATTGTACAGTTACATTGGGTACACACCATATTATGATCTGCTGCTTTAACTAGATTTTTAAAAGACACTGATTTACAGTCTGGTAAAGTCAAATATATAAATCTTTCAGTGTCTATTGTAGTAGTACTTGATAAACTACAATTGTGGCAGTCATGCTGCCATTGATAAGAAAGACTGAAAAGATTATCTACATCTACACCTTCATCTTCCAAAACACCAAACATATACATTAAAAATTCCTGACAATCCTGCTGAATGTTCTGTGAAAATTTATCTTGACCAGAACACAAATCTAAAATATTTCGAATTTCTGTTACACTTTCTATTTGTGCTGTAACACTGCTACATTTCTGAAACACAGAATTCAATAAACCACACAATCTTTGATCCCGATTTTCAACAATCTGTTCTTGTAAACTTTTAAGAAAAAAAACAACATTAACCACTACATTAGCATAGCAGTTGACACCAGAACTGTTTTCAAACTGAAATCCAACAACATTTTCTCCACAATTCTTTTTCTTCCTGTTTTCAATTACAGTTTTCTCTACTTTTTGTCTTTTTGCAACTACCTCACTACAATTATCCTCATTTCTTCTTTTTCGGCCTACCACACGTTTTTCAAACAGAGGATATTGAGGCAAATGTGGAGCATACTCTCTTCTTAACCTATTGTATTCTTTAACACAATCTAGATCGGCAGAAATCTTTGTCTCATCACACGCAATCAAGTACAATCCTGATAAAGTTCTGACTCGAGATAATGCCACATATGCCATACCCTCTTTAAACACAGATCTTCCAATGTTCACCAATGCACTATCTACACTTAAACCTTGAGATTTATGAATTGTCACTGCATACGCCAAACAAACAGGAAACTGTTTTCGGCGAACATATAAGTCTTTTACAAGTAAAAATCTAGCAGAACAACGACTTATTTGTTGTACTTGTTCAATGCCATCAAATTTTATTTTTAAAAATTCAATTCCATCTCTATTTCTGTAATTCACAAAATCAACAACATAACCCATTGCTCCATTTACCAGACCGCTTTCAACATTTAAATTCCTTCTCAAAATGATACGACAATTTAAACACACATTCAGAGTCTTTTCAAAACCAGCTGTTTTTGAAATACTTTTCTCCAATGAATGCAATTTAGTTTTCAAATTTTCTGACAAAACAATTGTTGCACCCATATGCTCTATTTTATCTATTGCTTCCAGTTTCACAATCTCTTCATTTTCTAAGTCTAACATTTTTTGATTGAAGATGGAACATTCTTGCAGAGTTGGCATCAAACATATCCCAGATTTCTTCTCAGTCATTTTTTTAAAAATATTCTCTGGAAGAATGTTTTCATTTGCATACAAATTTGAAATTAATCGACTATGCAAAGCTTTTTTCCCTTTCTCAGTCATTTTTCCAATTCTTACATCTTGTAGAATATTTTTATAATCTTCATCCTTGGCCTGTCGCATATTTTGAAGCAGTTCAGCATATTTAAAATTTAGCCATATATTAACATTTCCAATGCTTCCAAGGGACTTCCTGGTATCTTCATGCGTGAGCATTTTAAACACTGGTTGTCCTTTTACTGGAGTCAACTGCAATAGATCTCCAAAAACAATAATGTGTTTTCCTCCAAATAACACATCATAGTCTGTTTTAAGAATTTCTTGCATTCTCAAATGCACAAAAGCAAGCATTAGATTTGAGACCATGCTTACTTCATCTATGATAAGAAGTTTCATTTTCTTCAAGACTCTTGAAACTTCAGAACACGCATCTCCAGATAGCTTGTTGTAATGCAATTTATTATCATGTTCAACTGGCAGCATCAATAAACGATGTAGAGTAATCCCTTTAATGTTATGTGCTGCCAGACCAGTTGGAGCAGTTACAACACAAGACAGTGGTGAATCAGTCCTTTTCTGCAGATAACTTGCAACGGCTTTAATTAGAAAACTTTTTCCTGTCCCCGCTTCTCCACTTACATACAGTCGGACAGGGTCAAATAATATACATGAGCACTCTTTTTTCTCATGTCTGAATCCATGTTCAATCTGCTCTGTGACTTCATCATATATCTTTTTCTGCTCAATGTTTAGTTGCGTTACCAAATCTTCTAAGTTAACTCCATCCTCTTGAGCTTGTTCCATAGCTCTTTCCACCTCATCCATGGCAGTGGCAGCTTCATTTTGGATAATTGGTCCTCCTAGTGGATCCTGGCTCAATGAAGTAGAACTCTGACTATCTTGAGAACTGTTTCTAGCTATCTCTTCAGCAATTGTGGTTTCTTGCTCCATTTCTTCATTCAACATTTGCAGATAATTTAGAAAAATAGGACATTCTATGGTATCCTTAGTTGCATTAAAAGAGTCTTCATAACAGAGAAAATCTCCAAGTAGTTCCTCTTCTGTACGCCATGGCTTAAAGAGTTGCAAAAGAGCTAAATAGTAAAATTCTCTTTTGTCTGGAACTTCACAACTCAATTTTCGATGATTAATCAAATGGCCTTTTTTCTGCTTCACTAGACATCCTTCATAGCCAATGAGTGCATATTTTCCATTATTGATATCTTCTGTGATGTTCCTCTTATAACTGTAGTTTTGAAGAACTTCATACAAACATGTGTTCTCAAGGTGAGTACTTCTATTTGGATAGTATGTATCCAACATATTTGTCTTCAAAATATCTGTACTGTTTGGTTCTTTTTCCGCCAAATATTCAATTTCTTGTACAGATTTCAAAACTCGGTTTCGTGTTGCAGCAAGACCAAGACTCACCCAAATGATTGTTCTTGATTTGGCATAGAGACTTGCTGATGATAACCGATCAGAACATTCATATGCTCCAATTTCTCGATGCGACAACATCTTCAGACTGAAACTGTATAATTTCTTGCTTAGACTCTTTTCATGTGAAATGTCCTCCCACATTTCCTTCAGTTCTGTCTTTTCTTTTTTGGTGATGTAAGATGTCACATATCGAGCCACAGCAATAGAGTTGTCAGCAACGAACTGAATATCCATGTTAGCATTCCACATGGACAAAATCACTGGGTTGTAATCGTTGATGTACTTAGATTCTTCATTTCTTTTCAAATTATATGTGTTTTTGGGAGATTTTCTCGTCACAGTATGTCGTAGAGATGACATCAAATTATTTACTCTTCCTTTAGAAATCACTGGTCGAGGAAATGCAAAACGACATTTCGTGTAGTACTTTTCCTTGTTTTTAAATTTTCGACGACAGTACTTTCCACAACGATGAGATTGAAAACGTAAAACTTGTTGCCTTAAATTGTTTTCTTCAGTAGATTTTGGAACAGCACATGTTGAATACTCTTCAATGAAACTCATCACTGTTTCATCTGAATCTGATCCAAATTTGGGTGCATCTTTAATCCACAACAACATATGTATATGAGGAGCACCTCTCGCTTGATATTCCTTCCTCCAAAAGAAATCCAAAACCTCTCCAAGGGGAGGATTTTTTTTGTTGGTAATAAAAGACATCATAGCTTCAAATCTATGATTAAAATATCTGCAAACATTCACTGGATCTAAAGAACACAGTTCTCCTGGTGTTTTCAATTCTATATTTGGTATGTTTTCATTTGCCTCTCGTAGAAATTGAAGTAAATCGTCCCAGGCATACTCAGCACAGCTAAGAGTGAGGAACCATGTAGGAGTTCCTAAGTTTCTTAGCATACATTTCAATTCTCCATGACGACGAAACCAATACTCGTTGGTTCCACGTTGACATGCCATGAGATTGATTAGCTGAGATTCCAAAATACTGTCTTGCAGATTAACTTTCTCCATAAAGTCCCTTGCACATACATTTTGCAAATGAGGTCCACTTTTTAATATATGATTAACTGCATAAGAAAGCCCAGACAAATCACTTTCAAACAGTAGATGAAATAAATATGGAATGCATTGACGAAACCTTGGATCTTCTGCATATAATCTTAGAGTCCGGTATTCAGCTGCAGGAATTTGAACTGGTCGATCATCATATCGTCCACCACAACCTGTTGGAAATAATTGTGGAAAACAACGAGCTTCCAAACTTTCTTCCCATACACTAATGGGACTTCCTTTTGCTGCCTTCATTTGAAACAAGTCAATTGCATTTCCCATTACTTCTTTGGAATGCAAAGGATGAACAGTATAATGTTCATATATTTCTTCAGTTCTAGACACATCAACTTTTTCAATTTGACCAACTGAAGAATCACTATCTTCTTCTGTAGCTGTTTCCTCTACTCCAACACTTACATGTTTGTAGTACTCATTGTTTTTAACTAAATACAACGTTGCCTTCTTGACTTTTTTAACATCCACTAAATCTTGCCAAATTTTCTTACTCTTTGTTGGAACCCCATTAACTAGAATAACTAAAGGATCTTCTTCTACTCTTTCTACACCAATTGTATTAATATTTTTCTTTACATCTAGAGGCAAATAAACAACTCTTCCCTTTAATCCTCTCAGTAAATCTGATGGAGGCAATTTCCCTGTCTTAGGCTCCATGCGAACAATAGCCTGAAAAGGATGGACACATTGAATCAAAATAGATTCATAAGTATTTAGATCCATCAATTCAGAAGGAATATCTATCAACTGAAGATTATTATAAACTGCTCTTGCAGGCATTCTATTTTCATTTAATTTTTTCAAACAATAAGTGCAAATACGCTGATCCAAACTCAAATCAAAAGAATTCTCCACCAACAAATAACTTACAAAATCCTCCCATTCACTATTATTTTCCAATTCACTTTTTGCATATAAATCAACTAACCTAGTCTGAATTTTATAATGAGTCCGTCGACAACACACACAAGTTACATTAGGCCTCTCACTTGATTTCACCTTAAACTTGATAATTTCCTCATCAAACTTTTCAATACTTGAAATTTGTCCATTATCTTCTGCATTACCATCCATTACTATATCTATTTCTACACTGTCCTCTTTGTTCCCAAAATAACAAAACTCAATTTCTTCACAAATAGTCTTCACATCCACTTCAGATCCATGCAAAAGAGCACTATTTAACTGTTTAAGCTTAAGTGCAGGACTTTTTGCATAATACAACTTCCTCACTAATTTCCTTACGTTATTATGATGCACTGCTAACATCCTAAAATGATGAAAAACACTCCGACAAACTTTTCTAGAAAGACATGCTAGTGAATGCCCTTGCAAACCTGTGCTTTCTCTCACTCTGCAAGGATCTAACTCTTGCAGGATCTTCATTTTTTGTTTGAGACTTTTTTTACTATATGTACGTAAGAAATTTCGAAGCAAATCAATTGATTCCTGTCGCACACTACAAATACTACTGCATTTCCATGTGTACACTGGACCCTTAGTACGTCTCCCTAAAACTTCATCAGCTAAGACCTCTTCTGCATCTCTAGATACAAGTTTCTCTTTTTCCATCACACAACTATCTTTCACCTCATATGCACGACCACTGGTGTCAACTGCATGCACCAAATCATTTTCCTGAAAGTAACTCTCCTCATTAAAAAAAGGCTCAGAACTTGAACTATGCATCCATTCACCAGAAAATACTTCACAAAAATTACTCCGATTAATAATTCTTTTCCATCTACTGTTCGATTTGAAAACATCCATTGCCTTATTAAGTATCCTAATTCTATTGATTATTAAAATAAATAATTTTTTCTTAACTTCAAAAGCCTGATCAACAATCTTTTCTACACTTTTCTTTTTCTTGTAAAAAGCAGCTTTTAGTTTACTTTTCTTTTCATTTTTTAGCAAATTTAAAACTACCCTATTGCGAAACATTCGCCTACGAATGTCCCTAAAAACATTTACCCTTCTATTGCTAACCATTCTCTTCTCTCCTGGTCCAATGGAAACATTTTTTGTGGGCTTCTCTTTCCTTTTTAGATTTGTTGACTTTTTCTGTATATTCACATTAGCAATTTCATTTTTTTTCCTACGACATATGTTGCGAAGAAAAGACTTAATTGGCTTACCAGAAGCTTTTCTGGTGTTTTTTGAAGTAGTTGTTGAAGAGGATTCCATAAACTCTGTTGTTGATGTTCTCCTTTTCCGTATGGTATTTTTGATATTTCTTTGCCTTGAAGGCATTTTTGCTTCCTTTTCAGAAGTTGATTTGAATCTGTTGTTCTGTTAAAAAAACACATGAAAGACCACTATTAGCAAACAACAAAGTAATGTTAAAAAGCAAACAATATAAACAATAAATTGCAACATATTTAAGTTTATACAATAGCAACTCATGGCTTTATTTTTAAAGGCCTTGCGCCACCAGTGCGTCACTTATTACCCATGTTTAAAGTCAAGCATCAGCTGCACATGGCATTCATAAATAAGGGCCAAATGCAAATACCAATCAATTGCACCCAAAAATCGATTTTTCAATAACATGTAAGAAACACTGCGCAAAACCTAAGTACAACCACTCAATATCATCAAACAAAGTCAGGGTCTGATTTATAAAGGCCTTGCGCCACCAGTGCGTCACTTATTACCCATGTTTAAAGTTTTGCATCGGCTGCACATGGCAATCATAAATAAGGGCCAAATACATATACCAATCAATTGCACCCAAAAATCGATTTTTGAATAACATGTAAGAAACACTGTGCAGAACCTATGTACAACCAATCAATATCATCAAACAAAGTCAGGGCCTTATTTATGAAAGCCTTGCGCCACCAGTGTGTCACTTATTACCCATGTTTAAAGTCATGCATCAGTTGCACATGGCAATCATAAATAAGGGCCAAATACATATACCAATCAATTGCACCCAAAAATCGATTTTTCAATAACATGTAAGAAACACGGCGCAGAACCTATGTACAACCAATCAATATCATCAAACAAAGTCAGGGCCTTATTTATGAAAGCCTTGCGCCACCAGTGCGTCACTTATTACCCATGTTTAAAGTCATGCATCAGCTGCACATGGCAATCATAAATAAGGGCCAAATACATATACCAATCAATTGCACCCAAAAATCGATTTTTCAATAACATGTAAGAAACACGGCGCAGAACCTAAGTACAACCACTCAATATCATCAAACAAAGTCAGGGCCTTATTTATGAAAGCCTTGCGCCACCAGTGGGTCACTTATTACCCATGTTTAAAATCATGCATCAGTTGCACATGGCAATCATAAATAAGGGCCAAATACATATACCAATCAATTGCACCCAAAAATCGATTTTTCAATAACATGTAAGAAACACGGCGCTGAACCTAAGTACAACCACTCAATATCATCAAACAAAGTCAGGGCCTTATTTATGAAAGCCTTGCGCCACCAGTGCGTCAATTATTACCCATGTTTAGAGTCATGCATCAGTTGCACATGGCAATCATAAATAAGGGCAAAATACATATACCAATCAATTGCACCCAAAAATCGATTTTTGAATAACATGTAAGAAACACTGCGCAGAACCTATGTACAACCAATCAATATCATCAAACAAAGTCAGGGCCTTATTTATGAAAGCCTTGCGCCACCAGTGCGTCACTTATTACCCATGTTTAAAGTCATGCATCAGCTGCACATGGCAATCATAAATAAGGGCCAAATACATATACCAATCAATTGCACCCAAAAATCGATTTTTCAATAACATGTAAGAAACACGGCGCAGAACCTAAGTACAACCACTCAATATCATCAAACAAAGTCAGGGCCTTATTTATGAAAGCCTTGCGCCACCAGTGCGTCACTTATTACCCATGTTTAAAGTCATGCATCAGTTGCACATGGCAATCATAAATTAGGGCAAAATACATATACCAATCAATTGCACCCAAAAATCGATTTTTCAATAACATGTAAGAAACACGGCGCAGAACCTAAGTACAACCAATCAATATCATCAAACAAAGTCAGGGCCTTATTTATGAAAGCCTTGCGCCACCAGTGCGTCACTTATTACCCATGTTTAAAATCATGCATCAGTTTCACATGGCAATCATAAATAAGGGCCAAATACATATACCAATCAATTGCACCCAAAAATCGATTTTTGAATAACATGTAAGGAACACTGCACAGAACCTAAGTACAACCACTCAATATCATCAAACAAAGTCAGGCCTTATTTATGAAAGCCTTGCGCCACCAGTGCGTCACTTATTACCCATGTTTAAAGTCATGCATCAGCTGCACATGGCAATCATAAATAAGGGCCAAATACATATACCAATCAATTGCACCCAAAAATCGATTTTTGAATAACATGTAAGAAACACTGTGCAGAACCTATGTACAACCAATCAATATCATCAAACAAAGTCAGAGCCTTATTTATGAAAGCCTTGCGCCACCAGTGCGTCACTTATTACCCATGTTTAAAGTCATGCATCAGCTGCACATGGCAATCATAAATAAGGGCCAAATACATATACCAATCAATTGCACCCAAAAATCGATTTTTGAATAACATGTAAGAAACACTGCGCAGAACCTAAGTACAACCAATCAATATCATCAAACAAAGTCAGGGCCTTATTTATGAAAGCCTTGCGCCACCAGTGCGTCACTTATTACCCATGTTTAAAATCATGCATCAGTTTCACATGGCAATCATAAATAAGGGCCAAATACATATACCAATCAATTGCACCCAAAAATCGATTTTTGAATAACATGTAAGAAACACTGCGCAGAACCTAAGTACAACCAATCAATATCATCAAACAAAGTCAGGGCCTTATTTATGAAAGCCTTGCGCCACCAGTGCGTCACTTATTACCCATGTTTAAAATCATGCATCAGTTTCACATGGCAATCATAAATAAGGGCCAAATACATATACCAATCAATTGCACCCAAAAATCGATTTTTGAATAACATGTAAGGAACACTGCACAGAACCTAAGTACAACCACTCAATATCATCAAACAAAGTCAGGCCTTATTTATGAAAGCCTTGCGCCACCAGTGCGTCACTTATTACCCATGTTTAAAGTCATGCATCAGTTGCACATGGCAATCATAAATAAGGGCCAAATACATATACCAATCAATTGCACCCAAAAATCGATTTTTGAATAACATGTAAGGAACACTGCACAGAACCTAAGTACAACCACTCAATATCATCAAACAAAGTCAGGCCTTATTTATGAAAGCCTTGCGCCACCAGTGCGTCACGTATTACCCATGTTTAAAGTCATACATCAGCTGCACATGGCAATCATAAATTAGGGCAAAATACATATACCAATCAATTGCACCCAAAAATCGATTTTTGAATAACATGTAAGGAACACTGCACAGAACCTAAGTACAACCACTCAATATCATCAAACAAAGTCAGGCCTTATTTATGAAAGCCTTGCGCCACCAGTGCGTCACTTATTACCCATGTTTAAAGTCATGCATCAGTTGCACATGGCAATCATAAATAAGGGCCAAATACATATACCAATCAATTGCACCCAAAAATCGATTTTTGAATAACATGTAAGAAACACTGCGCAAAACCTAAGTACAACCACTCAATATCATCAAACAAAGTCAGGGCCTTATTTATGAAAGCCTTGCGCCACCAGTGCGTCACTTATTACCCATGTTTAAAATCATGCATCAGTTTCACATGGCAATCATAAATAAGGGCCAAATACATATACCAATCAATTGCACCCAAAAATCGATTTTTGAATAACATGTAAGGAACACTGCACAGAACCTAAGTACAACCACTCAATATCATCAAACAAAGTCAGGCCTTATTTATGAAAGCCTTGCGCCACCAGTGCGTCACTTATTACCCATGTTTAAAGTCATGCATCAGTTGCACATGGCAATCATAAATAAGGGCCAAATACATATACCAATCAATTGCACCCAAAAATCGATTTTTGAATAACATGTAAGGAACACTGCACAGAACCTATGTACAACCAATCAATATCATCAAACAAAGTCAGAGCCTTATTTATGAAAGCCTTGCGCCACCAGTGCGTCACTTATTACCCATGTTTAAAGTCATGCATCAGCTGCACATGGCAATCATAAATAAGGGCCAAATACATATACCAATCAATTGCACCCAAAAATCGATTTTTGAATAACATGTAAGGAACACTGCACAGAACCTAAGTACAACCACTCAATATCATCAAACAAAGTCAGGCCTTATTTATGAAAGCCTTGCGCCACCAGTGCGTCACTTATTACCCATGTTTAAAGTCATGCATCAGTTGCACATGGCAATCATAAATTAGGGCAAAATACATATACTAATCAATTGCACCCAAAATTCGATTTTTCAATAACATGTAAGAAACACGGCGCAGAACCTAAGTACAACCAATCAATATCATCAAACAAAGTCAGGGCCTTATTTATGAAAGCCTTGCGCCACCAGTGCGTCACTTATTACCCATGTTTAAAATCATGCATCAGTTTCACATGGCAATCATAAATAAGGGCCAAATACATATACTAATCAATTGCACCCAAAAATCGATTTTTGAATAACATGTAAGGAACACTGCACAGAACCTAAGTACAACCACTCAATATCATCAAACAAAGTCAGGGCCTTATTTATGAAAGCCTTGCGCCACCAGTGCGTCACTTATTACCCATGTTTAAAGTCATGCATCAGCTGCACATGGCATTCATAAATAAGGGCCAAATACATATACCAATCAATTGCACCCAAAAATCGATTTTTGAATAACATGTAAGGAACACTGCACAGAACCTAAGTACAACCACTCAATATCATCAAACAAAGTCAGGGCCTTATTTATGAAAGCCTTGCACCACCAGTGCGTCACTTATTACCCATGTTTAAAGTCATGCATCAGCTGCACATGGCATTCATAAATAAGGGCCAAATACATATACCAATCAATTGCACCCAAAAATCGATTTTTCAATAACATGTAAGAAACACTGCACAGAACCTAACTACAACCACTCAATATCATCAAACAAAGTCAGGGCCTCATTTATAAAAGCCTGGCGCCACCAGTGCATCACTTATTACCCATGTTTAAAGTCATGCATCAACTGCACATGGCAATCATAAAAAAGGCCAAATAAAAATACCATTCATTTGCACCCAAAATCGATTTTTAAATAACATGTAAAAAACACTGCGCAGGACTTATATACTAACATACAATTTCACTTCTAAAACATAACTATCTGCTTCCAAATATTCTCCATAGAGAAAATAAATCTCTATCTAAATTAAATGAATCATTACTTACCTTTAGATATGCTTTTGGAGATTGAAAACAGTGTCAGACACACACACCAATTTTTCTTTAGCAGAGGAGAAGGTGTGCTCTCAATACACTGAAACCAAGACTGGCATAGAAAATCTCTATCTTTGTACACATATGCCTTAATTCAACCAATGAAAACTCTTCCCTCACTATTTTCAAACCAACACCCATCCCCCTCTCAAACCTTTCTATCTGTTACCATAGCAACTCCCTCCTAACTGAACTGTAAGGTTCAAAAGTTTATCTTACAATGTTGCAAATTAACTCAGCAAGGATGTTTGACCTGTCAATACAGCAGCCTATACAGGGTATTTTTGCTTTTGGTGACTTTTTTTAAACCATTCAAATTGCTTCTTTCACACAACATAACCATACACCCTAACTTTCAGTTTTCAACTATCTGAATCCACCAATCATTGCTAGTGATTCAAGAGCACAGAAACTCCACAATTATTTTTTTGTGAACTCCTACTGTTCCAACTGCCATTTCATTCCCACACTTCATCTGACTGGACCAGAACCTTTTCACATCATGTACTCTGTTTGGGTTATTGGACATAGCTACATCCACTGGGCTCAAAGGTATGCAGCTAGCAGAAATTTTCATAACCTTGATTTATCAAATGTGGAAATCAAGTGGATTGGCCACAGAGGATTAAAATGTCACCAATTGATACCATTGGTGAAAACCTTTTTGCATCTGCCAGAACCTGACCTTATAATTGTGCACTGTGGTGGAAACGATCTAGGCACATTAACTGGGGTAGGTCTGGAAATGCTATTAAAGGACACCTTTCATCAATTGATGATACTTTTTCCCCACACTGCCTTGGTATATTCCAATATATGCCAAAGACAGAAATGGAACTGGTCCAACCAATTTGGTCCACAATTTGAGAAAGCACGGAAACATGTAAATAAATCTGTTTCTGCTTACATGAGAGACTATGGAATGGGTTCATTATACAATAATAACTTGCGTTACAACATGCAAGACATCTACAGAGGAGATGGAGTGCACTTCTCAGATGAGGGGAATAGAATATTCCTCCTGAATTTAAGAATGTGTATTGGAACCTACTTGTAGGTACCTAAATCAACCACAGAACCCAAAAGCTCTTTTCAGAGCTACCCTAACTCTGATCATTCAAAGCGTTTATTTTTTTCTAACTTTTTTCACTATTTTTCACCAAAGTACGCTTTCCGGTACGCTTACAGGTGCGCGCACCAGGCGCTACCCCCGCGAAAAATTAAAGAATTTTTTTTTTTTTCACGTTTATGAGCCTCCTAAGCCCCCCTCAGAAAACCTAGAGGGTCAAGAAGTCTCTACAGTTCCCCCTTCTATCCATTCCGAACATTGTTTACCCTCCATCTTGTGTCTCGATTGTTCCGAAACACAAAATGGAGGACTCCCGTAACGCTGCCAGTGCGCGTACAGGAGCGCGCACCAGTAAGCGCTCGTTAAAAAAAGGTGGGAAAGTAATTTACGGAAAACCCAATGGAGACACTTTCATCAAATATAGAATACGCCCTACTACATAGCAGTCCCTACCATTTGCCCAAATTTGGTGAAATTCCATTGAGACATTTAGGCTACAGGCCTGTCTAAATATCCTGAGGTAAATTACATGACAAAAACACACTTGTAATGTTAGAATTTACAACCAATTAAAAAGTATCTCTCATTTTCTACGATTATTTCCTGACGTTTGATTGGTTAAGTACAACAATATATATAAAAGAAGAGAGGGAAACACAGCCATTTTGACTACTGCTTCCTGAAGTACACTTGAAAACAAATTTCACTGACAACTTCAACTAATTTCTCTAAGGTAACTTCTAATTATGGAAGTATATTGTACACGTTAAGTTTATTTCTTAAAAAATATTCTGTTAGTGATATGCTATCCCTCTTTAATAGTTAGAGATAGAGATAGACTTCTCTGTAATAGTTATGGATTGAGTTAGGCTTCTCTGGTATACTAGCTCTACTAATATAGTTAATTTGTATGCAATTTTCAGAAAGAAAATGGAAGGAGAAAATAAGGCAAATGATACTTCTATCAAAGTAAAGGTGGAAAAACCAGAAGATGAAAAAAAAGAAGTTGATTTCATGGATGACTCTTTGGATGAACAGTTTATAGAATGTTTGGAAGAAATTGAATCATGTACATATAATTATGAGGAAATTCCGGACAATATTATGTTAGAAATTTTATTAAATTATGAAAAAGAATCAGAGGAATAAATTTATCTTTAATAATTTCAATTGTTTCAGACAATATTCTTTTTTATATGTAATTCATGAAGTATTACCAAAAATGTTTAAAATATAAAGTGAGACTTATAGTATACTGTTCAACTATTTTTCTGTTACATAGTAAGTTTACTCATAGTTACTACCTTTCTCCCACTATATTATCTCATATGAATATTTTACACCTCATTTTCATAAGTGAACAGGACAGACTACTCATGATCCCCTAGAAATTCTCAGGGAGTGCTTAAAAGATCTGTTTCTCCTTTCCAGACAGACTATATTATGAATTCCATATACCACAAAAAATACAATAACAACATGCAAGATGTCTACAAAGAAGATGGTGAACATTAAATTTAAGTCTCTTCATTAGTACCTACATGTAGGTACTTACATAAAATAAAAAAATAAAAAAAAAAACAATTCATAAACATACAATTTTTGAAGTGATTATTTTTCCATAGTACCCTCCCCGATACGCTCCCCGGTGCGCGCACCAGGCGCTTCCCCCGCGAAAATCGAAAAAAAAAAAAAATTTTTTGAGGCCCCGCGGGGCCCTTTAATGGCCCCCATATCAAACCTAGGGGGTCAGGGGGGGTCTACCCTGCCCCCTTATGGTCAATTCCACCCTTTGTTTTTGCCACCTCTTATGACTAGATTTTACCGATAGACAAGATGGCGGCCGCTCCGGACTGTTTAGAATGTTTACAGACAACTGAGAGCCAATCAGCTTTCTGCGCGCAAGTCGCGTGTCGCGCCTGGAGCGCTCACTGGTGCGCGTACCGGAGCGCGGCTACAGATATATATATTTTTTTGGACGTTAATTTCTCAAAATCCACTGAAGCACATATCTTGAGACATAGCAAAGGCACATCGGGCTACCAGTCCCTACAATTTTGCCAAGTTTGGTGGAAATCCATTCAGCCGTTCGGGCTAAAAGTGAAATCGACCGCCCTATGGAAATTAACATGGGGAAAACGCGTTTTGGGACCCCCCTTTTATCTCGGCCCCCGCTTGATGAATCCCCCCCAAACTTTCAGGGAAGGACCGGACCGCCATGAGACCATTTTCCTGAAAATTTCAGGCAGATTCGTCAACCGGCGCCAAAGTTATTCAAAATAGAATGTTGAGATTTAACATTGAAAATTATCCTAACTATAACTACCTACTGGCGACCGCCAGTAGGTAATATATATACACACAGCAGGAGGTACCAATTTATTGGCCTACCACCCCCCCCCCCCTCTTCTAAAAGAATGTTTGATACAATCTGGTTTTGAAGGGAAACAAGACGGGTAGCTTGCATTTCTACAGTAATGTTACTGGGTGCATCCGCATTCTCGTTAACAGCTTCCACTACTCTGATCAATCTGCGCTCCTGTACACTATTGGCAATAGGACCCCAAAAAGGCACTATACCCTTCATTGCATCAATACATTGCTGCAGCATGGTATCTGTCTGGTCAACCTCTACTTCCCGTTTATTAAGTTGATGTGTCCTGTGATCAGATGGTGCAAGGTAAGTTGGAGGAAGAATAAATGCAGTAGAACATCTGCCTGACCATCCTTTAGGGAGCCAGACATAAGCCTGATTACCACAAACAAAATAGGTGTATTGTGAAGCCACAAATGATTGAGAACTAGTGCAAATTAATATGACTGCATGGGAGCAAATGCTATTCCCAAAAGCAAGGGGCCCTTCACCTTGAACACAAAAGGTGGTGTTATGGGCATGCACAGGTATGGGTATCATAGCCAACTTGGACATTTTTCTCTCTTTAAAGGATAATAACACAGAGGAGTTATCATAGCCTGTAAATTCCTCCTCCTCCATAGTGCCATAGATTCTAACAAAAGGGGTTGGTGATGGACGGAGCATCTGAATCAATCAAACACTCACACCCAGTCAAAAGATCTGGGTTTAATCCATCACCGTTCTTTAGCCCACTCTGCCACCCCAGTTCAGACATGGCTATATGCAAATCAGTCTGACCCTGTGCCTCATGGGAACAGTCCAGCCCGAACTGCCAAGCCATGTCTTCCCTGGACCGGAAACAAGCTTCCGAGGACCGGTTTCTGGCATTCCAGCCGTCTTCAGCCCGGCTTGCTTGAATCCAGTGGCAAAGTGAGCAAGGGACTCACGTCTGAGCATACCATGCCACACTAATGGCGGCCAAAAGCGGTACAAAAGGGGGTGGTGACGGACCCAGAGTGTGCTGGGTATACTCAGACGGGAGTCTCCAGGCTCTCCACACCACTGAAGTCAAGCTATCCGGGCTGATGAAGGCTGATAGCCAGAAACCGGTCCTTGGATGCTTGATTCCGGTCTGGGAAAGACATGGCTTTGTAGTTCGGACTGGACTGTTCCCATGAGGCACAGGGTCAGAGCTGATTTGCATATAGCCAGTGTCTAACCCGGGGTGGTGTGGAGTGCAAGAAAACGATGGATTTAGGCCCAGATCCTTTTACTGGGGTGAATGTATGACCTTGTTCTACATTCTGTCCATCAACTGTGTTTTTTGCAATAGATTCGAACAGCATCTGGCCAGCATAGATAATAAATGGGATCCCTAAGCTGGCTCTGTGTTGCTTTATTAGTAACTTTGATATAAGAAGCAAAATTCAATTCCCACCAGGCACTACAAGATCCCATTATAGGATAACGATCGAGGAATAAGACGTGCATTCCTTTTGACTTTAAATGGCAGGAAGCCACTTATCCAACAATCTGTAGCATTATATCCAAGATGGGCATTATGTAAAACCTGATTGAATGTATTATTCACATATTGAAAGCGGTGTGCTTGCTTATGAGGGTCAAGGGTTATGTACTGAGGCTCTGGTATTGGTGTGGTGACTTATGTCACTGATGTAGAGACTGGATGGTTTTCTTCTAACCACCAGAAGAACTCTAGCATTCCTAATATCAAAAGATATAGAAGCACAACAATTTTCACTTTCTTGGTCCAGAATTGTTGAATACCAGACACAGGAGTCTTTTCCTTCTGCCCTAAATCAGAGGGTGATTTCCCAAACTGTCCCAGTTCAATACTCCTAGTCTTTCCCATATTATATTATTTGTGTGGGATGTACAAATACCTTTTCTTGATGAGCGATGCTTCTCCTAATATTTGTCTTTATACTCAGACCATTCTCCTTTTTTTCTCTTTCCCAAAGAGAAATAAATCAAAAACACCTAACAGCCAAAAGCAAACTAACATGGCTAAGACCTCCTAAAATCCCTATCTATTCTACCAAAGAACATAGAGTTCCCAGTGTACCTTACTTCAAAGCTTCACTGGCATGCTTATGTACAGGTCTAGACTTTGGCAGTCATGACCACCAGCATGAGTTGCTATCTCTCCAGAGATAGTTTTTTCATTCAAAGTCTATAGTTTGACAGTCCTAGGTCTCATTATACCTAGGCGAATCACAATCTGGATGCTCAAGTAGAGGTATTGGTATCAATTTGGGCTCAACCGGAGTGATGTTGGTCAGTGGATGCGCTACTTCTCCTTCAATCAGCTCACCATCATTAAAAGATTATTGCTGTGGAATTTGTTCACTTTCCAAATCAGGAATTCCTCGCTTCACACATTGATCATAGAAAGGCAATGGAGCTTCCGTAATGTCGCTGGCATGGGGCCAGTGTTTGTGTCCCATGCACTTAACAGAAGTCTGAGTGGCAAGTAGCACTTGCAACAGTCTTTTCCAGCCTGGCTCAAGACTGGGTTTCCTCTGAAAGTGACGGGTGAAGACCCAGTCTCTATGCTTCAGATTGTGACCTGAACCTTCAAGACAAGGAGGGAGACCTGTGAATGAATCAAACTCAATTATTTAGTCAATTAGTCACAATAATCAACAAGCAGAGGATATTCAATTTCACAAAACAAAATGTATGGTACACCCCATTCATTTGCAGGCCTCCCCATGACTACTTGAAATGGAGCTAAACCTGTTTTTTAGTGCTCAGTATTGCACATTGGAAACAAAGCTATGGCCAAAGTATCAGGCCATTTTAATTTTCAGCACAACTTTCCCAGTTTTCCTTTAAAGATGCCATTGTATCTTTCCACTAGGCCTGCAGCCTGTGGATGGTGCGCAGCATGAAACTTTTGCCTTATCTGCAAGCCTTTGCAGAACAGGTTCATCACTTGGCCAATGATGTGTGGCCCATTGTCGCTCCAGAGAACTCTTAGCAAACCAAATCTTGAAGTACTCCTTCAGGAGTACTTTTGCCGTACTTAGGGCTGTTATCTCATAGAGGGTAAGCCTCCACCAACCTACTAAAGGTGAAAACCACCACTAAGACATACTTAAGTTTGCCCACTCGTGCCATTTCTATGAAATCCATTTGCAAAACTACAAAGGGGAAATCTGGAGGTGCAAAAGGGGCTGTCTGGACTGGGGTACAATTTCCTGGATTAAAAGTAGAGCATATCATGCATCTTTTGACAAGGGATGCTGCCACCCTGAGAATCGGTTTATTGAACCATACTTGTTCTAATTTTGCCACTATTCCTTTGGCACTAATGTGAGCCGGGCTATATGCCATAGTAACAATTGCGTTAACATAACAATTAGGAAGCATCCATCTTTGTTTTTCTGACAGATCTATCCAACATCCGGTATCATCTAATCTACCATGCCTTTCTCTTCCATGGTAGCTTCCTCTTGTAGCTCTCTAACACATTCTAAGGTATTGGTAAACATTGGTACTACAGGGACCCCTCTAGCTGGTCCTGTAATATACATTAAACTATATTCAGATCTGGCTATTTGCTTGGCTGTTTTATCTGCAAAAGCATTTGCCTGACCTGCCTCATCAATAACCTTTTTATGGGCACTGCATTTAACAATGGCAGCTTTTTTGGTAACATCGGAGCATCCAATAACTTTACTAATTCCCCTTGTTGTAGGTTAGTACCATGTGAGGCCAAAAAGCCTCTTTCTTTCCATAATCACCCAAATGAATGGGCAACACCAAAGGCGTACTGACAGTCAGTATAACTATTTACAATCAGATCTTTACTCAATTCACATGCCCCTGTAATGGCAATTACTTCTGCTCTGCTGCTTGTGCTGACAATTGTGGAATTTTACATTACTCTGCCACTGTTTTCAAAGTGGTGATGGCATTTGCAGCAGTTTTTGTACCATCCGGTAATTTGAAACATGAACCATCCACAAACAACTCTTCCCTGTGGATCAGATATAGGAGTATCTGTTGGGTCTACCCGTCCCTTTGTCTCTTCTTCAGTCATGAACATGCAATCATAGTGCTCTTCCCCTGAATCACTGGGGAGTGGTAGCATTGTGGTTGGGTTCAAAACATTACACCAAATATCATTCTGAAATGTTGCAAAGTGTTAACTCATACCCTGTGAAACGTTCACTGGTCAGGTGCTGGGTCTAAGTTTTGTTTAGTAGCACATCCACAGCGTGCGGTACCATAACTGTCAAATTGTGACCTAGAACGTATATTTCAGGTTGTCTGACTGCAACAGCAGGAGCTGCTACTGAGCGCAAACAATTAGGCAAAGCCTTAGCTGCTGGATCCAATGTGGAGGAAAAATCTGCACAAGGTTTATCCGGAATCATGTCCCTATGTTCACCCTTTCCGTTGCTGTCCTATTGTCAATACTCAGAGGTATTGTAATTAATGTCCGTAAAATCTTCAGTATAAAAAACTTCTGTTAACTTGTTCACCTTCAAAATCATTCTGACGTCTGTTTTCATTCTGACTCTGGGTGAAATCTTGCCTATTTGTGCCACCTTTCCCTGTACCCCATGGCACTGAACTACCTCTTCCTCTTGCCACAATTGTTTGGCCCTGTAGGCTAGGGCATTCATCCTTCCAATGACTCTCTTGAAAGCAATAGGTACACTGATTTTGGCCTAATCCTGATCTGTGTTGCTGCGCAGGAGCTGATGGGGCTCTGCCAGCCCCTCTATCACGTCCATCTCCCCTCACATTTCCCATAGCCCTTTGTCTTCCCCCTGTCTGGGAATGCTTGCTGTAGCAAAACCTTTGTTTTTAATTCTTTCAGTTTCTTATCATTCTTTTCTTTATTTATTTTCTGGTACTTCTCATAATATGTAGCCATTACCAAAAGAGCTGCAGGTTATTAAGTTGGCCAGGGTGCTCTCTGATACTTTAATCAACTCTCCCAATTCTTTCATCAAATTATTCACAAATTTGTCAGCAAACATTCTTTCCCCGTGGCAGTTGCCAAATCCTGACCACTATGAGCCCTGAATATTTCCTCCATCCTACTGAAATAGTCTGAGACTTCTTCTGTAGGTTTTTGTTTACAAGCTGTTATTTTATCCCAATGTACATCTTCCCTTGGTATTATTCATAGCAATTTAGCAATAATATGATCAGGTAAATCAAGTAGAAGTTGATCTGGTCTGTCTCCTGGTCTTCTGTGTCAAGATTTTCAAAATGTACCCAAGCATGCCCAAAGTGCGCTACATCATGTCTACGTATTCCATTCCATATTTCTCTGGGGAGTAAGGCATCAAAAAAAAAGATCCAAGTACTTGAATGTCATTACAGATAACTTAGTAGCGGACTTTAATACTTCATGCAACCACTTTGGGTTTTTCCTAAAGTCTGACAAATATTTTTTTATTGTCAATTCGTACCTACTCCATGCAGTACGAACTAATTGAGAAATAGGATTCTGAACAGGAACACCAGCAGCAGCAGGGGGCGCTAGAAGGGGGTGTATTTCCCTCATGGGATATTCCCCATTCATTTTTTGATATTTTCTGATCACCTTAACACCCCAATACAAACCATTTTCAACAGCTGGTGGGACATCTGGGGAAGGGATCCTGTGACCTTGTGCATCATGCCACAATCGAAACACCTCTTGTGGGGTATTTTTATTTCACCATGTCCACCAGTCCTCTATCCTTTTAGTCATGTATTGAATGAGTATGTTTTTCTGAAAAACCTCAAACCTATACTGATGGAGCGGTAATTTCTTCTGGTAGTTTCTCAATGCAAAACCTTCATGCTACCTCTAATTTACAGCTCAAAAGGTGTTGGGCCCTTCACACCATGTATTACCTTCAGGATACTTTTAATAATCATGAACAGTCATAAATGCAATTATTATTTAAGCCAATAAAGAGAGTTGTTGAGTATTTAAAGGGTTTTATTTTCTAGTCAAAAGTTAATTTTTCTCTGACCCTTTATTCATTAGTAAAATATCAATCAGGTTACAGAATTTGGAAAACAGGAAAAATAGCATTAATACAGAACATATTACAGTCTGCATATAGGCATTACATATAGGAAAGAAAATGTCATTCAAAACTCTTAAAGAGTTTCTAAGAAAAATATAGTCTTGCAAGGCTAATCAAAAATCAAATTGTTTGCAAAAATCTCCCATTAAGAGAAATAAATGCATAAGTCAAATAAATGTTTTCAGACCGAATTAATTAGTCAAAACATAACTGAAAGTTTAGCATCTAAATCTAAAAAAAAACTTTCTATCTGTTGCTGTTCTTCTGCATCTGTCTGTGTCTAAAGAGCAAGCAGGGAGGGAGACAGCCCGCCCTTCACCAGACCTCAAAGGAATGTGGCCTGCAGTGCCAAGATATGACGTGGAAGCAAGAAACCTCCCCCTGACTCTCCTCGGACGCCACTCCTCACTTCAGCAATCTCCCGGGATGTTTCTCGTACCTAACCCATAGAATGTCTGGCCTAATTTGTTCCTTCTCTCAAGAGCTCACACACCCCCCTAATGAGCCTAGAAGCAAGCTGAGCTGAGAAAGCCAGCCCCTCCTCCGGAGAGGTCAGAATTTATACACAAAATTTTAGCAGACTACACAAAGATGTAGCATGTTTCAGGAAAACCTGTACTTGATTGGTCAGTCATGATGGCATGAGTTCGCACTACCCTGACTCATTCTAAAAAAAACTGACTTTTCCAGTTTTAACAAAAGAAGCATACATGAATAACTACGTTTTATAAGTTTGCAACAATTGCTAGGGAAAATGTTTCTATAGTTCCTTCCTTCCTTTCACAGTGCCGTCAGATGGATACTTTTAACTAACTGGTACATTGGCACAGTCACAAGAATGTACAGTTCAAGATGTCCTTGACTTCTTCGTGGTTTGAGTCAAGCTGCCACAGTCTGCGCATGCTCTCTTCTCTTTCAAAGCAAGCCATAGCCTTGCTGGTTTCACAGGCAGCCATTTAATGGTAGGCCCCAAAATAAAACAAACACAAAGATAATATTAATTTCATGTAAATCAGCCCATTATGTTTCCCAACTCTATACTAATACCCCTTATAAATGTTTACCTAGCCAAGCTACTAGTGTAAAGCAGCTTTTCTATTATTTATGACAACATGCAAAATAAATGTGCAACAAAGAAAGAGGTGTTATTAACTGAAAATATTTATCAAAATATGCAACAAGTCAAAGTCTTTTAAGACCGGAATAGTGGATGTAGATTATAAGGGATGAGCTGGGAAGAGAAACATATTCTATTAATCTTCAAAGCTAAAAAGGCCACTTTTCTCTACATTGCAAAAAACACATGTTAATTCAAATTAAATGCAGTCTGTCTGAAGCACAAAAATAATAAAACCATGTCTGACTGTAGATGAAATCTGCTCCATCATTTACAGTTGGAATAACTGTATTCATTGTGGCAATATTTGTCATCCATCCATCTATGGGCTATCCATTTTAACTCTTCTGGATCAGCTCTCTGTGATCCATATTTAGTATTGGGTCCGACCTTCCAATTCCCACTCTTATCTCTCAAAGCACAAAATTGCTTGTGATTCACAGGGTGGGGTTCCTACATGCCTATTTCCAGCAGATTGGGATGCAAGAGGGTTTTGTGAAGTCACTAGCCTTGTTAAATAATTAACCTGAGGAGTAGTCAATTTGGTACAGGTATCTCTTGTCCTGCTTGTGACTGCTGTTGAACAGCAGACGGATTAAGTATCGGTCTGGGTGGGACAGGCAGTTGCTGACCTGGTAATGGGGCAGGAAGAATTGGTACATTTGGATTGGGTACTAGAGATGAATTTCCCTGGTGACCCATCTTTAGTGGTACATTTTGTGCCTGTACAGCAGGTATGGGAACCTTTGAAACATATGGTGTGGGATTCTTTAATAGTCTCTCTAATACCTCATCCTTGTCCACATGTTGTTTCTCTTGTGTTACATATGTCTTGTTAGTGGTCATTCTAAAATCCCTGTCCATACATTCAATACTTAGTTTGTTTTAATTGATCATATGCTTTGGCTTTCTGCAGCACTCCCGTTTTCTGTTCTTGTTCCTTCTCTTTTTGTTCTTTAATTACTAACATTGTAGCATGTCTTTCCCATTTATTAAAACTGTCCCACATTGCATGTCTGACCTTTTTCTCAAACAAACGTTGCTGCAAATATTGAATTGTATCTAGATCAAATGAATCGTTCAGCGGTCATCTCAAATCCTCATTTTCCTTAGTATATCGATGTTCTGGTCTGTTCCACAAATTCACATCTGTCATGTTTTGGCATCTTCCTTGTAGGACTACCCTCAACTGGGACTGGTTAGGAGTCCTAACTTTACTACTACTAAATGCCTTCTGTGAATATCAAAAGTAGTAAGTTTAGGATTAGTTCTTGAATCGGCCCCTACATTTTCAAGATAAGTAATCACAAACCATCGCTAATTGAAAATTGAATGGAAATAAAGTGTGGCTTTCCATCTCGGAAGCACAAATGATTAACAAACTGTAATTATTCTAACAACCACTCTTTACTTTTCCAAGGGCATGGAGAAAAAAAAATGTACAACATAAGGATGTACATGGAAAATTCCGCAGACAACGTTGTACAAAGTCAGGTGGATTAAAAAAAAGTCTGCACATATGTTCATTTTCTATAACCTTTTCCTCACTCTGAGGCCAAAAACATTGGGTGCTGCGGAGGAAGGTGTACACACTTCCTCCAACAGGATGGCTAGCGATTTTGCATTTCAAGGCCAGGGTCTTCTAAGCTCCTGCCCAGTTTTTTAAAAAAAATGTGTAAGCCAATAAGGGTAGTCTGGACTTTCTACATAGTGTACCTCATTTTGGTGCACTACGTAAAAAGACAGCTTCCTATAATGAGTTATGAACCTTGTGGCTTCTGCTGCGTAATGTTGTATCCATAAAGCCAGTGCATACAATCCTACTGGGTGACTAGCCAGCCTATATGGAGAAGCGTGGCTCAGTGGTTAGAGGCGGCAGACCCGGAAGCTGAGATCGGCCGTGGACCAGGGTTCGATTCCCCGCCTCGGCGGGTCTCGCGCTCAAAAATTCCACGGAGTCAACAATTCTCGCTCTGGTGCCAACTCGACTCACGGGGTCACACTCTGCGACTTTGGGCAATAGCTTGCTTAATCTCCACTACGGCCCCTCGCGGCGGGATGCCTGGCTTTCACCTTGTGGATACCCGGCCGGGGAATACCAGGACGGATTCCCTAAGCAAGCGCCTTGAGACCCCTGGGTTATAGTGCGCTATATAAATCGAAACACATTTACATATAGGTGTTTGCATTTATTGCTGAATTTCTCATATCCAGCAAAGGTTGACTTGCTGCTGTTTCTGTAGTGTCCACTGTTTAATGAGCTTGAATGTGTGGTATTTGAGTATGCTTTTTCCTGTTCATCTGAAAACTGTTGGTGCCTTAGAGCTAACCACCTCTTTACATCTGTCCTTCATTTACTTCAGTGCCAATTGTGAGTAGTCAGCCAGATTCTTCAAACTACTGTGTTGCAAGGGTACATTGCTGCAAGTGATGACAGTACTTGATTTGTGTTTCCAGCTAATGGTGAAAGAATTAGATCTGTTTTTCACAAGAAATGTGTGTATGTGGTAAATTGTTGGATTCTGCTGTACTAAATGATTTTACTGAATTTTTCAAAAATTGCAAATGTTCTACACATGGCAGCATGCAATCATGGTTTATACAAAATTTTGAATTGTTGAAGGTAATTCCGTGAACAGTGTTCTAGAGGTGTTCTGTTAGCAGTGACAGGATTTGCGTTGACGCTTAAGCAATCCAGATGATTCATTCAATGATGCAGAGACTGAGGTTAGAAAACCAGTTCTAACTGAAATGAGTTCCAGTACGATACTAGTATTAGCACATGCAGTGTGTACTAGGTTTGTTAGGGAATCCTAAAGAAGGGTACTTGGATTTATACTGCCAATCAGTAAAAGCAGTATTTAATTTAGTTAATCGCCAAATGTTGGGCAAGGCTCAACATGGAACTAATTTTAATATAAATCCGAATTTTAAAGGAAACTAGCCAGGTTCAAAATAGTTGGGTTCTGGCGACAAAGGAGTGCACCATTGGTGCTCTAAGTTAACATTACATTGTAGTTCTTTGTGCCCAAGTTTCCATGCATGCTAACTAATCAATGGTGAACAATCCGCTTTAAATAGTATGCCACACCATTTAAAATTTGCCTCTGGTAATTTTTGCCCATTTAATATTTTTGTTATATTTCCAGTATTGTCCTCAGTCTGCCTTCACAAAAGGAGTGAATCCTGACAGCACCTATTATGTCTTGAATCCACATGCCAACCTTCCAGGGACCGAAGAACGCTTCAGGGACTGGTTTCAGAGGTTGGTAGGCAGTTCCTTCTGTTTGAACTGTACTTGCTTTTCATTTTCCTTTCTTTTTATGTTCATTTCTGTTAGAGTACAAATCTGCAACAGACTGGCATTAAAGCTCCCTAACCTTTCTATAATCTCTTACAGGGAGTCCAAATGGAGTGGCGTCACGGGGAAATCTCCAACTCCTGAGCAGGTCCAGGCTGGGTTAACCCAGCACGATCTGTACATGTAAGTTTTGCACAACTCTAGGACTAATGCTAGATACATTTGGGTTGCACCAATTTTGCACGCCTATTGTTAGGGCAAAAGGCCCTTCTGGTAGTGGCAAGGCAAAACGTAAGTTCTGCTGATTACGTTTTTTGAACTAGGCACAGGCATCATAATGAATGAATTGGAAGTCCTATGGCTGAATTTGTGGTGTAAAAAGGGCATATTTAAGATATTAAAAAGTGATTACCCTTGTTTGATAGACCCCCCTTGTAGTGCCAGTTTGTAATTCCTCTGTATACTGAAGTTCTAACATGTAAGAATTTTAGGTTTGTGTTGGTCATAGGGGCTTCAAGGCTCCAGACTTGGTGAGTACTCAACTTATAGAACCTCAATAGGCATACAACACTGAGAATGACTGGAATTGTATTGCCACAAGACTGCAGTGCTGATGTGAGTTAAATGTAGTATCTGGATTTGAAGGGCTGTCAAGGTTGCAATGTTGGAGAACCTACTCATCTTTGAATTGGTTAGGATGGCGCATGTGGTGTTGGTTATGAGGTTTGAAAGCCTGTAGTTTAAACTGGAGTACTGAAGGGTTGATTGTCTATAAAGCACAGGCTGTACAACACTATTATTTACACTAATGTAACATCTAATAAAACATTGAGACAATAGTATGCTTATATAAGATTTTAGCATTTGGGACTTTCCGTCCATTAGTCCGGGATCCATTATTAATAGATTTCTCTGATCTTTCCAGCTATGCCGGGCATGGTGCTGGTGCCTACTTCCTTGATGGTCAATCCCTTGTACGGCTGGATTGTAGTGCTGTGTCCTTGCTGTTTGGCTGCAGCAGTGCTGCTCTGGCTGTGCGTGGAAAGTTGGAAGGAGCCGGTATTATCCTTAAGTACCTCATGGCAGGATGGTGAGTTGAATCTTCCTGCGTGCCATCCTTAAACTATATAGCATGGGGATTTTAAGTTTGGGAGTAAGGAATGTGTCCTACACATCACTTTTTGTGGAATGGGAGCTTCTTGAGATCAGTTACAAAAACATTTCCAAACTACAAAAGATTTTCAAAGATGCATGCTTAATCTTTAATGCTTTTTCAGATCTACACCCTGTTTCTAATGGATATTTCTAACTACAGATTCCTCACCTTTTGAAATACCCAGACACCTGCTGGATCTTTAAGCTATTGTGATTGCTCCTGCATTCAAGCTGGTTGCATTATCTGCCTCCACCATGACGCCGTCCTGTCTAGAAAAATGCCCCAGTGCTGCATCTAGGTGCCACCCTGCATGCTGATGTCGGTTCCCTCTTTTTGTGCCCCTTCCCCACATATCCAGAATCTAGCTCCCTTGATTTTCAAACCCTTTAGAATATTCTCACCTGAACGTTTGGACAGTGTTCACACATGTCTCCCCTCTGAACAGCTTATAAACTGCGCTGCAAGTGTCAAAAGTAGATGTCATGAATGTGCATTACTGATTTTTTTTTTTTTTAGTTACAAAGTATAACTCAAGTCTTGAGACAAATTCTCACTGATAGATCTGAAAGGCATCTGGGAGAAGGGCTCCAAACATGGCGTTGTCGAAACAAAGAACCCAGGTACGCCTTGTTTCAGGTTGCAAGGCAATTATGGGCCTGCTCATGATCTTTAGATCTTCCTGCGGTCGACTCTCCCACTTCAGGCACAGGTTCCATAGTCGGCCCAACTTTGATCAGATTCAAATCATGCAGCCAGTGCACCCATAGTTCATTGGGTCATTGCTGAAGAGTTGCAGAAAGATGATTCCACTGCATCCATACGGTGTGCTTTCAAGCCCCCCTACAGTAAGACCTCCAATTGGGCTTTCTTTTGTGGGCCCAGCCTCCGCCTCCTCCACTTCCACTGCTGGGCTGTGCATTCGTGCAATATCCACATGTACTGGTTGCTCCTCTGTTAACGACACCCCTGGTTCCAGTGGCTTTTGTTCCAGAATCTTCTGGGTCCAGAGCAGACTTTAGCTAGGGCTGAAGATCCCCATGTGGTGCTTACCATAAACAAAGCTCACCTTGGTATGAGGAAAACGTCAATTTTCCCTTTGCCCCAGAGAGAGAGTTTGAATAATGTAGAGGCCTTCTATGGCTCTAACTCCATGCTGTTCAGGGTTTTGAGAATATTTCCCACTATGAAGGCAAAGAGGAAGAGGACAATTTGCTCCCCCTTATTGCGGTCTCATATCTTGACCTACAAAACGCCTATGGTTCGGACACTTCATCTGACTTGGAACTGAATATACTCTATGGGGCTTTGGTTGTATGTTGAGCTGAGAAGGTGCTAGACTTGCAGCTGCCTAGATTGAAGACAAAAGCCAGTCTTCTGACATATACTGCAGACTCGCTCCCCTACTATGGAGCACTTGTTGTCATTCAGTAAAACCTAGACTGAGACCCTCATGGAGGCCTGGCTCAATGCTTTCCAGATAGTGCTAGTGAGTCACCTAATTGCTAGATGACCCAATTCAGACCTAGGTCATTCAGCCTTCCCGAAGCAACTTCTCACATCAGAGCCTTAAGCCAATACAATTTTTCCCCATTGCTTTATTAGACATAATCAAAGAAAATTGACACTGCTGGCATATTTTTTCATTTGCCAGCCTGCTGCTTTAATCCTTCTTTGCTGTTTGTTTCTTCCTGTCCACATCCACGCCCCTCAAACCTGGCAAATTATGTTTTGCCAGCATTACTAGATGCAGAGCGCCAGGATGTTTTTGAGGTCTGGGCTGCATATCACGGATTGTATTGTGCGAACTATGAGCGTATGTAGTATAAGACCCCATGCTTTCATATGTGCCACCACATTTTATGGGGATGTCCAATCTTCAGTTAAGGACATGTCTTTTGATGGGGCACACATGTTTGAGGACAGCTGTTGCTCTTGTAAGAGGTGGAGCATTGGCTGGGTTGATTTCCATGTTATTCTTAGTACCCAAGAAGGGTGCTTATGGAGACCAATTTGCAGACCTCATTCTTGAACTTGTTTGTCAGGGAGGAAAAGTTGAAAAGTCTTGGAGCCAGAGGATTTGATGTAGTTCCTAGAGATAGGACATGTACTTTCTTTGGCTAAACCTGTAGGCTTATTAAAAGTATTTTTATTTTATAGTCTGGTTGGACCATTTTGAATTCACTGTACTAGCCTTTGACCTGGCAGCCCATTTGCGAAGGTCATGTCACTAGAGGCATATTTGCAGAGGTTTGGGATTCACTTATTCCCATACCTCGACTGCTGAAGGCGTTCTCATTTTGGGTAGTATCAGATCACTTTCAGACAAACCATTAAGGTCTGCTCAGCGGTTTCCATGTATCTGAGACTTTCTGGATATGGTTGCCATGAAGGTGTTCCCACCACAGCAGAGTCCATGACTTCTGATGGATACTTCTAACGTATATTCTTCCCTTTAGAATATCCCCCAGGTGCCAGACTGGAGGCAGCAATTTTTTTTTTTCTCTAAAGCAGTGTTCTTCGTGGGACCAGGTGGCGTTGTGCAGCTGTGTTAACTCCACACCGTTCTGGTACTGACCGAGCAGAGCTATGTATAAACTCCACCCATGCCCACTCATATCAGTGGCTTTCTTTCTACAGCATTCTGGTGCTCTCTCATTAATGTGTTCTGAACACCCCAGGCCCCACCCCCAACGGTTCAGTGGGATGGGGAGCGACGTTCCTACTGAAAGACAACTTCATGGCATACAGACTTCAGAAAGTAGATGTCCACTACGGACCCACCGCAAAAGACAACTTTGGTGTCTGGGCTTGGGACACAACTGAAAGTAGTATGATAAATGTGTCCTCATGCACACAAAGGTGATTCAAGCCACAAACTAAAGTTGTATGTTGTTGAACAAAAGTCTCAACCTAAGCATAGGTCCTGCTCCAAGTCAGAGGCTTCAAGGACTCTTTCCTGGTCACTGGGCTGCTTTGCGAGTGCTTCACTTCCTGTTCAAAATCTTCCTGCAAGTTCAAATCCTAACTCAAGCATAGAAAAGTGAAGCAGGGCTAGAACCCCTATCTTGCCACTCTTCTGCCAAAAAGAAGGTGCAAGGACGGGACAAACTAAAGTCTCACTCTTTTAAGGTCAACAGTATTTGAACAGATTGCTCTGTTGGTCCCGACACCCTGAATTTCCATAGGATGTTTTGACTCCTGCTACAATTTGACTCCTCTAAAGAGGCCACGGTACACATTTTCAGTTTGCTTCCAGCTCCATTTGGTGTGCCCTTATGCCCCACGGAACTACAATGGTCTCTTCAGGTTACCACTGGCGGGTCCCTTCCTGGCACAAACTTCCACTATGGCCCCACGATCCAGGTCTGTTTCTGCCACCCCTAGCATCACATGAGGATCTGGTATCTGCCAATTTTGGACACTACACCGAAGTCCGCAATATCTTGACTGGTCTAGAACTACAAAATTACAAAAGAACAGACCGTTGTCATGCAGCCTAACTCTGACCCTTTGCCTCTAGGACATCGCAACTAGAGGGTCCATTATCTTGTTTTTATTGTGACTGTCCTGTGCCAGGAACAGGGTGCACGCCAAGATGTTGATGAGTGAAGGGAATGACTTGCTTCCCCATCATAATATCAATGCTGTATACCGTGATATAAAGAATGCCTAAGTGCGCTATACCTCTCCTGAAACAACATGTTTAACTGACTGACTGACTGAGGGCACTGACTGACTGAGGGCACTTATGCTGAGGCATCTTGGCGCTGGGTGGAGGGATCTGAGGAACGCACAGTCATTAGCATTGTGTAAAAAGGCTCGTTTTGATAGCTTTCCTAAAGATGATACGTGAGGGCTGTAGTAGGAGTGACGGGGAGAGCGTTCCATAATTTGGCTGCCAAGAATGAGACGTTTGCCCCCAACTGACCCTTTTTGTCAGGGGAGGGAAAACCAGCCCAGTGTCCAAAGACATTAGGCAAAGTGATGGAATGTATCGGAGAAATAGCCCCACCTCCATAGAGTGCTTTATGCACTAGGCATAGGGCTTTGAAGTCCACCCGTCATCTTAACGGCAGCCAATGTAGTTGTTTAATACTGGCCAAGGTGGAATGATGCTTAGGTAGACCAAACAATACCCTAGAATCAGCATTTTGAAGTGACTGAAGCTTATTCAGCAGTTTCACTCCAGCACCCAAGGAAAGGTTATTACAGTAATCTATCCTTGATATGATAAGGGCTCCGATCACGTCTTCCTAAGGGAATACGGAATGAATGGGAGAAATTTGCGCAGCATCTTAAGTGTAAAAAAACAGGCAGAGATAACTTGGTTAATTTGGGGAGCACAGGAAAGATTTTTATTAATGAAAAAAACGAGATTTCTGGCCTTAACCACCGGTGCTGGGCAGATGCCTGCTTCAGGGGGCCACCAGCAGTGGCTCCAGAATGAAGGTTTTTTACCAAATTCCAGAATCTCGTTTTTTTCTGTTTAGTTTAAAAAAATTATTCATCCAGGACATCAGAGGAAAGACTATCACAAAAACGTGCAGCTGACATACTGTCATTTTGACTGACTGACACTACCAATTGCCTGTCGTCCGCGTAAGACACAAGCGCTTTTAATTAGTCTTGCCAATGGGTGAAGATCCAAAAGAACCACCAGCAGTTTGTTTACCTGCCCTGGCATGTCCAGGTGCTGGTCTGGTTCGTAGCCTCAAGCGCTAAACTGTTGAAGTCATCTGATAGACTACTAACCGCAGATTCCATAATGTAGAATTATCCCCAGGCGTGAGACTGGATCCGGAACATTTTCTTAGCACCAGAATCTCTGCGCCCCGGGGGGCGGTACCACGTGACTCCACCCTGACGTAGTCTGCGGGAGTGACGTCAGCAAGGTTACATAAGCCCCACCCCGGCGCGCTGACGTCCGTTTTTCTCTTTTCCGCGTGCAACGCGGATCCGGATTGTGTCCTGACCTATTTTCAGGCCTCCTTTTTCACGTTTTGCTTCGTGGATCTGAAAGAAACACGTTGGTGATAGATTCCTTACCTTAGAATATCCCCAAGTGTCAGACTGGATCCGGAAACTTTTGCGTAGCAATACCACTTCGCGTCGGTAGGTGTCGTCCCCGTCCGTCGTCGGCGTCGTTAGCGCCGGAATGACGTCGCTGGAGTACTTAGACGCCGCCCTCGCTCGCTGACGTCAGTTCTTTTTCGGAGAAGCTCTACCCCTTAGTCACTTTTTGACTAAACTTTTTTGATCTTTTGATCGTTTTTTTTTCTCGAGTCGTTCGACTGCTACGGTGCCGGTAGGGATGCCCGGGTACAAACCCTACTCCAAGTGTAACCGAATGATGTCTGTTACCGACCCCCATCGCTGGTGTCTTCAGTGTTTAGGCCTCAACCACGACGACCGTACCTGCTCCAACTGCCGGGCCCTGACGTCTAAGGCTAGGTGGGAGCGGTCCCGCAAGCGACTTGAGATCCGGCAGTCGGCCCGCGCCATTCCAGGTCCCACAGGAGGTCGAGGGACCAGTCGCGGGGTCGGAGCCCTCGTAGCGCCGAGAGTCTGCATCGGTCTTCGGGATCAAGATCCTCAGGAAAGAGGCATGAGAGGTCGGAAAGGCATCATCGCTATTCCGACCCACCCCGACGCTCGAGCGACGCAGCCGGGGGTTCGGGTGACACCACACACGTGGCTCCGGAGTCGCGGGCGCCGCATCCTGCCCCACACCTTCCGGTCCCTGGGCACGATGCAACGCCTGAGGAGGTCGAGCGGTTCCTCATGGCCATGAGGTCCCTCCCTCCTCCACCGGACTCCGTTGCGCCTTTGGGCCCAGCGGTCCCGGCTGGGGAGCCTAGCGGGCCGGGTGCTTCAGTCCCGCCGCCGCTGGCGACTTCGGTCCCGGCGCTGCAGGCCCCCACTGGCTCCGCTCCCGGATTAGGGTCGTCGCCGGACGACCTCACAGACGCCGGCCCCTAGTGTCACCCCCGGCGACGCCGTCCCCAATCCTGCCCTCGATTCGGTTCCGGCACCTGCCAGTGGACTGGACACTTCGCCAGACACTGGTTTTGTCTCCCCTCCAACCGTGGTTACGGAGGAGGGGGCTGCCTACTGTGTAGTATTGACGCGGGCGGCCAAGGCCTTGAGCCTGGAGCTCCCTGTCGCGGCCGTGAGGACTAACCTCCTCACTGCGGTCCTTAAACCGCAGGCAAGCTCGGCTGAGCCTCTGCTGCCGTTTAATGAGGCCTTGTGTGACGTTCTTTTGGGCACTTGGTCCAGGCCCGCTACAGTTCAGCCTGTGGATAGGAACGTGGCCAGACGCTACCGCCCGGCTCCGGGCGACCCTTGCTTCTTGTCCACCCACCCCACCCCCGAGAGCATGGTTATCCAGGCCTCTACTTCCCAGACCGCATGCCCGACGGCTCCGCCTGATCAGGAATCCAAGAGGTACGAACAATTCGGTAAGAAGGTGTTCTCGCCCCTGAGTTTGGGACTGCGGTCAGTCAATACTGCATGCCTCTTGGGCCGCTGCACCCACACTCTGTGGGACACGGTCGCGGACGTGCTTCCACAATGTCCGGAGGAGGCCCGGGCTAAACTCGCCCACGCCCTTGCAGAGGGTCGAGATGCGGCACGCTATTCCATCCGATGTGGGCTGGATACCACGGACTCACTGGGCAGAGCGATGGCAACGACGGCAGTTCGACGCCACGCCTGGTTGAGGACCGCCAACTTTTCGGCTGATGTCCAGGCTACCCTTCTGGACATGCCGTTTGATAGCCGTCGCCTCTTCGGCGACAAGGCAGACCATGCGCTTGAGCGTTTTAAGGACTCCAGGGCTACGGCCAAGTCCTTGGGACTCTCGGCCCCACGCCAGCAAACGGGTGCCTTTCGCTCCTTTCGTGGCCAAGGAATGGGTGTTCCCACACGTGCTGCCAGCCACGCGCCGCAGACAAATACACTGCGCGGTGGCGGCCGTGGAAACCTCTTCTCCTGCCCAGTGTTCTGAAGATCAGGAACAGCCGGGATCAAATCCTCCTAGTGGCCCCGAATTGAGCAAGAGAGTAAAATACCCAGAATGCCTAGGCATGAGCATCTCTCCATGGATGACCTTTCTCAGTAATAGGGCAGTGTCATTTCCACCCAAATCTATACATACATGTGTGGAGATTGAGAAACATCGATTGACTGAGTTTTGCCGTCTGAAGTGGTGGATGTCCTCTTCACTGCCACATGCTCCTCCACAAAATCTATTTATGCTGGTTGCTGGTAAAAATGTATCACCTGTTGAGGTGGTCACATAATTGACCAGTATCAGGTGAAACTATCTGGTAGCCCAGCTAGGCCTTGCAGTGGGCATCATAAAAGGATCTTTGTTGATTTTCTCACGGGTGCAGTCCAACTGTCCTTGTTGAAATCACTGGTTATTGGTGGTTTTTTAAAGGTTTGATACAAATGTTTCCTCCAATGTTATTTGTGGTGTTACAGTGGGACTTTAACTTGATCTTGGCATACCTTGTGTTTACGCCCTTTGAGACGATCCTTTGATACTCACAGCTTCTCCTTACTCTGAAGTTGGTCTTCCTTATTGTGATCAAGTCAGCTCATCACATGAGTAAACTAAAAGCACTTTCGGTGCAACTGTTGTAGTGTAGTTCCTATATTCCCAATAGGCTCTGCGCATTGGAATAACATAAACGGTAGTTTAGACGTAGGACTGACGTCGACTAGGTCTCTACTGAATACGTTACTTAATTAGGTATGCAAGCTAGCGCAGAGGTCACTAGAAACTTTCTCGAATTAACAGGGAGGAGTTAACTTCCCTGATTAGCCAAGAAGGGATTAGCTTCTGACAACCGCATAAACATGACAATTTTGCTCCCTCCTGAATAAGGATTATATCTCCAGAGTCGTGTGAAAACAATAGCTAGCTATTTCACTCGGTCAAATCGTGCATATTTAGTTTCACAAGAGTGCAAAGAAATAGAGAGACGGGCGTTTTCAATAAAAGGGTTATTTATTGAGCAGTCTTCTTTCTCATGCAAGAGAAATGAATTGCCACAATTGCAATACTTGTCATAAAGTAAAGTGCGTACAGTAAAAGGAGTATTATTAAATAATACTGTAAAAGCATTGATATGGTTTCTGAGCCATATGATACTAAAACGGATAAAATATATACAATTTTATACAATGATAAAAGTTGACTAAACATACTCAACTGGTGCTTCAAAGATACGCCTACCCCAGTGTACCTAACCTAAGCCTAGTGCGTGGGAAGGAGTAAGGGAATCGCAGTGTAAGTTAAGTTATTTTTGCCAAAAATCTGAATCAAGAATTCTCTATGGATCTAATCAGCTCCGTACCTTGGTTTTAGAAAGAAGGAGGTCTTGTATCTCGTTCTCGGGACTCGATCTCCCACTGAAGGACTGGGTTCTTTTGGACCCAGCGGTGCCAGGGCACAACACCTGAAACCTTCGTGGGTAACCTGCTCCGGCGTACAAGTCACAGAGACACGGGACACTTCCTTCGGCGTCAAAGAGTCAAGGTTTATTTACTGCAGGGAACACAGAAGTCACGACAAGTACAACACGTGCAACTTGGGGAGACTGCTTCAAATTGGTTTTGTGGATCGCTCCTTTTATACAGTTTTTACCCATAGGCTAACATTGAACACAAAGGTTTACAACTCAGTTCCCACATCTAGCTCCCAGAGGGGTCGCTTTGGTCGCTTTGAAACATACAAGGTCCGGAACATAAGTGCGGAAACATTTGGCGGTTCCCAACTGTAAAAACCCATCTTCCCACCATTAGCAAATTCCAATCAGCAGTAAAGTGGATCGAAACAGGAACGAAGACAGGTGCAGAGGAAGACGGAGACAGTGGGGAGATCGGAAAGGGTGTAAAAGGGGAGGTAACGAGAAGCACGAGATACAGGCATCAAAGGGACGTGCCTAATGAGATGCACGGCTGAGACAATAAGTCCGTGCGGCAAGATGAGCCTCGAGCGGCGCCACCTGCCTTACAGTAGCAACCCCCTCGTCATAAAGACACTTTCAAAGGACATGTGTCTTCCGCAAATATCTTGGGAGTCCCAGGGTCGCGAAGCGGACAGCGTCCGTTCGCTGACTACTTGAGGGCAAGAGACAAAATGGATGCCGTATCTAAGATGGAACCCGTGGGTACAGATGAGAAGCCCACGTAACAAACGAACGGTTTAAGTTAGCACAGCGAAACTGCGCACACTTACTAAACTCGTCATTTGCGGTTCATAGATACTAGACTCGACCATATTCGTGCGAGTTAAAAAACACCACTTACAATTGTCACGGAACCTCAGACGCTCCTTTTGCCCTCATGTAGGCAAGCACTAGTCGGAATCATATTCGATATTCATCAGACCATCAAGATGTCGTTGTAGCATAGCTCTGTCCGACCGAGTCCCCTTGGTAACAGGTGGTTGTCTCATACACGTTGTAGCACAGAGGCCACATAAGGCAGGACCACACTGCACACAAAGGCAACACGTGAACAGGAACACTACCACAACCCCGATGATCATCAGAATCTTCCAACCCCAAGTCGATACCAGGCCCCAAAACCAACCGAGTAACGTCCAATCCCCTACATCCACGTGTATGGATTCGGAGATCTTATGCAACTTCGAGATGGCTTGATAAACAGTAGGAGCATTATCAGGTATGAAAATGCAACAGCTCGAATGGATCACTTTACATACCCCACCGCGATCTGCCAAGACAACATCTAAAACCATACGGTTTTGCAACGTCATAAGTCTCTCCGCCTGAAGTTCTGTGGTGATATTACCAAGGGCACTGGCCGTAATGTTAGCTGTCGATTCTACCACTCGAGTCAAATGTCTCAGGTTCCTACTATTAACCATAGGTCCCCAAAACGGGAGGAAACCCTTGAAAAAGTCTCCTGCCTCTTGACCGGCAGTATCCTCTTCGCTAATTACGCCTCGTACAACTCTAGTCTTGTGGTAATCGGCATCTACAGTGAACGTCGGAGGCAACAGATTTGCAACAAAACATGAGCCCATGAAGTCTGAGGGCAACCATGTATATGCACGATCATGACAGATGAAGTACGTACCCTTGGCAGCCAGAAACACAGGGGTCGGGGACATTGACAGAAGGTAACTTTCAGTGCAAGCACTTACTCCAAGTGAGGCTTGCGAACCACGACCCACAAGACAAAAATTACCAGTGTGGGGTACGACCCATATTGGAGACGAGCTTTTAAGCTGCTTTTCATTAGTGAACATACTATATTCCCCTCTACTCAGGACCCTATAGGCTTGTACCTCTTCTTTAGGGATGAGAAAAGCATCATGGATCTCATCTTCCAAATCCTGTATTGCCATCGATAGCACCCATTGATACGAGGTAGGACCAGGTTTGGGGGAACGTTCTGGAGAGGGGTGGAAACTTAGTGCGCTTCGAAGCATTGTTTGGTATGCTCGAGCTGACCCTTGGGAACTATACGGCAGTACCAGATATGGAATTCCCTTTCCCGTAGTATGTGGCATCAACCCACACACCCAACAATTAGTAGTGTTAACCACTAACTGATGCTGATGGAGGAGCTGGATAAAGGAATTGTTGCGGAATTCTACACGTCTAGCCTGTTCGTGTTCCGGTAAAATATGAAAGGAATGGGGAGAAGCAGTAGTAGCAGTAAAAGTAAGGTTAGGGTAAGAAGTAGGAGTAGGGGTAGCAAGTAAGAAGTAAGACATAGCATAGTACACCCCACCCGCCAAGAATGCAGAAGTAGTTAAAAACAGTACAAACAATTGGAATACAACACATTTAGTACGACTGAGTTTCTGCAGTTTGACTCTGTACGCCTGAGCTCCTTCCAAATCGTTCAGCTTCGAAAATGCCATTTCCCTACGACCGTCCGCAACGTTTCTTGACGCACTTCGTTCTGTGCAGCAATAGTCAATTCCCAGGAGTTCCTAGGAACCGACGGCCTTTAACCTAGCGTCAAGACCTACTGTCCAGAAGGAAGTACGCGCGCGGCCCTACGGCCCTCAATACACAATATGTATTTTATTTAGCACAAAATTTCAGCTGAGGAAGGAAAAAGATACAAGAAAAAATCTTAATACATGTACAAAACAATTTTCAATGATACGAATTGTTCAAAGTTGATCAGGGGAAACGAGGATATTGCAGTTATCAGTTTCAGCAAAGCAAGAAAAAAATTTATTTGTCCTTAGTATGAGAACGCAAAGAATATCGATGTTTCCCGGGACGTGTCTGCTCGTCGAACAAAGGATCCGTTGAAGAGACAGCGTCCTGTTGATCAATTGGTTGATTTGATCTTGAGTCTTTTGCTGACAATGTTCCAACAGTGGCTTTCTGCTGCGCTGAGTGTTCACCAACAAGCTGTGCGTCGCTAAAAGGTACAAACGCCGGCAATGTCTCTGCTTCTGTTGACGCAATGCCTTTCCTCACCCACGGGTCTGCCGGCAAAGGAATAGGGACTCGTTTACAATGGGTAGCATGTACCCAATTCTTCCGCCCCTCAAGACGAACGGCAGTCCTCGTGGCCAGGAGCACCTGGTAAGGTCCAACAAAACGGGGGTCCAGATTCTTCTTGCGTGAGAAGTTACGGGTGACTACCCAATCACCCGGCTGGAGCTGGTGGCCTGGACCCTCCGTCTGCGTCGGCAAGGCGTCGTAAACCTGTTGATGAATTAATCTCAGTTTAGCAGTCAAGTCATGTAAGTAGTCAATCAACATCGGATACTCAAGATCAACGAATATTCCTGGCCTAGGAACCCCCCACACATTCGCAGGACGGCCGAACACTATTTCATAGGGACTAAGCCCTAGTCGGGAGTGTACAGTCGCCCTAGTTGACAGTAATGCTAGAGGCAAAGCGTCAGGCCACGACAGTCTAGTCGTAGCCTGAATCTTCGCTAATTTTAGTTTAAGGGTACCATTGTAACCTTCAACCAATCCAGCTGACTGGGGATGATTGGCGCTGTGGAATTTTTGATTAATTCCAAGGCCCTTACACACACTCTTCATCACACTTCCAACAAACTCACTTCCGTTATCTGACCACACGACTCTAGGCATTCCATACCGAGGAAAGTATTCCTTCAGTAGGATTTTCGCAGTAGACAAAGCAGTATTATCTTTGAGGGGATAGGCCTCGATCCATCGGGAGAATGCGCAAACCACAACCAAAACGTATTTCAGGTTATTGCATCGCTCCATATGGATGAAGTCCAATTGGATCACCTCAAAGGGATACGAAGGAGGAGCAAAACTGCCAGGGGGAGTTGGGGTTCCTTTGCCAGGATTGTACATTATACACACCATACAATTCTTCACCAGACGTTCAGCACACTTCGTAATTCCATCATTCTTCCACACAGCAGCCAACAACTTGCAAATACCTTTCGCGCTAATATGTGCTAACCCGTGTGCCATTGTCACAACGGCCAGTACATACGCATCAGGCAACATCCATCTTTTCTGATCCGACAAATCGATCCAGCAACCATTCGCATCCAACCTTCCCGTACTTTCTTTCCATTTTATCTTTTCAGTGTCGGTGGCCTCATTCTGTATTGCTTTCACGCTCTCTATAGTATTCTCACACATACTTGATTCTGTAGGCCACCTAACCGAACTCGTCACATACATTCGAGTGCTAAGGTTCCGGGCAGTCTCCTTAGCAATCTCGTCTGCAAACGCATTACCACGACCAACATCATCCGTCACTTTACGATGCGCACTACACTTAACAATTGCAACTTGAGCAGGCAAAGTCAATGCATCCAAAAGATCGTTCACGAGCTGGCCATGCTGTATTTTCGTGCCATGCGACGTGAAGAAACCACGCTCTCGCCACAACCGTCCAAAGCTATGCGCTACACCGAAAGCGTACTGACTATCGGTGTACACATTCACACGTTTACCTTTTGCTAATACACATGCTCTAGTAAGAGCAATCAGCTCTGCAGCTTGGGCAGAATTCTGATTCAATCTCGCAGTCTCAACAACAGTATTCAACGTCACAACAGCATAAGCAGTAGTCACATCACCATTCGGTAATTTAAAACATGACCCATCCACATACAGGGTGCCGTCAGGGTCTTCCAATGGGGTGTTTTTAAGGTCCACTCGACCTTTTGTTTCCTCCTCTGTACGCAAGTAGCAGTCATGTTCTGCTACTTCATCTGACTCTGCACTACTCGGTAACAAAGTTGCCGGATTTAGGACATTACAACGTTTTATCTGAATGTGGCTTGCCAAGAGCGTCAATTCGTACCCAGATAACCTCGCACTCGTCAAGTGCTGAGTTTTCGTTCGATTCAAAAGAGTATCGACTGCATGCGGAACCATCACCGTAAGCATATTATCCATGACCAATCCTGCTGATTGTCGGATGGAGACCGCAGCTGCCGCAGTTGCTCTCAAACAACTCGGCAATGCTCTAGCTACTGGGTCTAAGGTCGAGGAAAAATATGCACATGGACGTTGCTTACCACCAAACGGTTGTGTTAAGACACTCAAAGCACAACCTTCCCTCTCGTGAACATATAACGTGAACGGCTTGCTGTAATCAGGGGTACCTAACACAGGAGCCGAGCACAATGAGTCACGTAATTCAGAAAAACTTTTCTGACATTCTTCCGTCCATGGTAAAGGAGTTGAAACATCCTTGCACGTAAGAGCCACCAATGGTTTCGCTAGCAATGAAAAATTTGGAATCCACTGCCTGCAGTACGACGTGATACCTAGAAAGGCACGCACATCTCTCTGTGTTTGTGGCACAGCCATTCGCGCAATCGCTGCAATTCTCTCTGGGGTCAATCTCCTTCCCTCCTTTGACAATAAGTGACCTAGGTAGGTTACTTCTTGACAACAATATTGGAGTTTAGAAGGTGACACCTTGTGATTTAACTCACAGAGATGTTGCAGCAACGATACCGTAGCAATTTTGCAAATGTCCTGAGTATCAGCAGCCACCAATAAGTCGTCGACGTATTGGATTAAAGCCGCACCAACTGGCAACTTAAACGCATCCAGTTGACCCTTCAAAGCTTGACTGTAAATCGATGGACTTTCACAGTAGCCTTGAGGAGCGCGTTTGAACCGGAAGCTACGTCCACCAAGAGAGAAACCGAAAAGGTCCCTGCTCTCTTCGGCAATCGGGATGCTGAAAAACGCATTTTTCAAATCAATCACCGAAAACCACGAAGCAGTAGCTGGAATCAGAGTCAGTAGCGCCGTGATGTCAGGCACAACAGGGAATTGAGGAACCACAATTTTATTTACCTCCCGTAAATCGATAACAAAACGATAAACAGGCGGTTTGGTAGGATCAGTGCGTTTAAGAATGGGCAGTACAGGGCTGTTGCACACGTTTCCCCGTGTCTCCTCAATAACATCTTTCTCGATCAAATCATAGATGATCGCTAACAAAGCTCGTTCACCATCAAGGGAGATGCGGTATTGGGGAATACGTGGCAGTCGCACATTCGATTTCAACTGAACAACATAAGGGGAGATATCAAGTAGGCCCACATCATTTGGACCCGTCGCCCACAAAGACGCAGGAAGAGAATCCAATTCCGGTGGAAGCTTATCGAGGGACAAATACATGGGAGAGACTACTTTCTCTCCGAACGTAAGCTTTACACCCGCAGGAGAACAATACAAAGTTGCATACAAACGTTTAAGCAAATCCAGACCCAAAAGATTTTCACCACAACCAGTGGTTAGAATCAACGGAGCTTCGAGCTCACGAGGCCCAATTTTAAGGGGCAAAGGGCATGAAACTGGATTGCTAACGGGGGCGCCAGAGAATCCAACGGATACATTTGTTAAGCCAGACAAAGGTGCGCCAGGGAGTTTCGAATGCATGATAGAACTTTTCGCTGCACCAGTGTCCAACAGAAAAGGCTCAACGACGCCCGATGTAGCAACTGCGACGTAAGGCCCTCTCTGATCAACCGGAACTGATACCACTCCCTCTCCTTGTCTTTGGCTGTCCTAGTAATTACTATCGTCAGTTCCCTGATCGACGTAATAATCGTCTACATTGTACTGCGCAGATCGTCCTTGTGATGATCCACGTTGATCAAAACAGTTATTAGAATTAGATGAATTGTCAGAACGGTCGTTCTGAGCACCACGACCTCTACCACGTGATGTGTTCTGTGAACCACCACGGCCTCCTCTAGACGAATTACCACTATTACGGTCATTTAAAGCAGGACAATCAAATTTAATGTGTCCCTCCTGTCTACAATAAGCACATTGATTGTACCCCAACGAAGATCTTTGGAAAGAGGAATCATTACGCGACTGCGATCGATTCGATTGCGACTGTGATCTATTCTGTTGAGACGCATTCTGATTAGAACGCGGCGGATAAGCTTGTTGCAACAACACTTTAGTTTTCAGCTCTTTTGTCTTTTTATCAGCGCGGTCAGTTTCCTCTTTTTCTCTATTTTCGTAATATTGTGCCGTAGCCAGAATCTGAGCTGAGGTAGAAACGGCCCACGCACTTTCTGAATTCTTCAGTTTATTGCACAAGTCGGGCAATAAGTTCGATACAAATTTATCCACAAACAGCCGTTGTCCACCCTCAGTACCCATATCCTGTCCACTATGATCAACGAATGTTTCCTCAAACCTCGTAAAGAAGTCTGAAACACTCTCATCTTTCTTCTGCTTACAGGCTGACAACTTGTCCCAATTTACCCTCATAGCTGGCATAAGCGTCTTCATTAACGTAATGATCCGCTGGGGAAGAAGTTCAATCAACTGATCGGGTTTAGTAGCAGCCGCTTGTCCAGCGTCTGCCGCTGTAATAGCAGCCCAATCACCACCTAATTCATTTGTGTGATCTTGGTGACGAATCTTGGCCCATACCGGTTGCGGTACGACATTGCCAAACAACATGTCGATATCGGCAAGATTCATTACCGTAGCATCTACGAGCTGCGATAATTCCTTATAATACCCAGCAGGATTTTTGCGAGGATCGGGCAAAGTTTGTTTCACCTGAAGCACTTCCGATCGTTTCCATGGGAGATGTATCCATATTCTCTGGAAATGTGCCGGAATTGGATGGGCAGCATTAGTATTATCAGCGGGTACCCAAACCGGCGGAACTTCACGCATAGGATATTGGCCAGACTCAGATTGTTGGCGTTCAAGATCCTCAACAAACAGTGCGTGAGGAATAGGAGCTAGACGAAAAGACAGCAACTGCTCGATAGCACGTCGGACATTAGTATCGACTATCAGTCCAGTAGCGAACTGAAGCCGAAGATTAGACAGGGCGGTCAGCACCTCGTCAGGCGCAACGGCCGCTATCTGATCATGCAAAAGTTTACACATTTCGTCAAACACATATCTCTGAGTCGGTATGTTGAATTGACTAAATGTTTCAAGAACAACTCGGGGTGGATTTCTCTGTGGATTGTCCATCCAACCCATCGCCATATTGTAGAGCGCAGCGCGTTCTCTATTAGCAGGAAGCTGACTACGTCTCTGAGGACCATCAGAACCAGCGGACCCAAAAACAGGTCCGAGCGACTGAAAGAAGTTTGTCGCAATGGGAGAATTACGATTACGGGTAGAGGGACAAGAATAAGACACAGGACTAACAAGAGAAGGAGTAGAAGCAGTAGCAACAACAGGGGTTAACAACACAGGAGCAGTAGTGTGAGCAGGAGTATGTGGAAGCGGAGGAGCAGTAGGAATAGAAACAGGCACAGGAGCAGGAACAGTCGGAAAAGCGGGTGCAGGTTGAGGAACTGGTGGAGGAATAACAGGTGGAAGAACAGGTACGGCAGGGACCACAGGAGCTGCGGTACCCTGTACGTACGGAGGTGGCGACTTCATAAGATAGGACATTAAAGGATCCTCAACTGCCTCTTCCTTCTTATCCGACTCCGTAGGCAAAGCAGGATAGCATTTATCTATGGTCATACGTTGCAGCCTCTCAAACACTTCCTTATCCTTATCCTCCTTATCACGCTGAAACTGCTCAGCTTTCTTCACAATAGTAGCAACATTATCTCGCTCACTACGTTTATTCTGTCTGATCTCTTTCTGTCGGGCTTCTTTGCGCCACAACCGAAAGGCATCAAACATGGCCGGCCTAGATTTGCGTTCGAACAACTTTATTTCCAAATTATCTAAGATCGACGCTTCGAAGCTACCGTGAGGTGGCCAACGAAGATCGCCGTCTTTCTTTGTATATTTTATCCAGTAATCGTTAAAAGCAATCGGGCCTAGCCCATGTTTGCTATATAGGTCATAAGTAGGAGTTCCTACCGGAGGTATCGGACACGAGTCCTCCAGCAGGGAATCCGCACCACAAGGTCTAAAGCAACTGAACAAAGTACTGCGACCAGGCATCTTGCACGCTAGCCGAGTTTCACAAACTTCAAGGGTTACGGGATTTACCAAGTCCCAGCAAGAACAAAACCCTCGGTCTTTGGCGGCTGCAGTCGTCAAACAAATACAACAACAAAGTACGCTTAGCAAAGTGTCACCGACAAAAACACTCACACAGCGTGTACAACAAAAACAAACACTAGTGTTTACAACAAAGACACTCGCTAAAGTGTCTACAACAAAAACACTCGCTAAAGTGTTTACAACCAAGGATTCTGGGAGCGACCCACAAATACTTAACTCAAAGATCAATGGCGTCCTCAGGAAGGCCCGTCAATCGTCTCGCTATACCAAGGTCTACGCCAGGCGCCAAAACAGGTCTACAGTCAGGGCAGCAGTCCGTCGCAGCCGTTAGGAGGCGGGAATCTTCGCGGGAAAAGTCTTCGGGCCACTTATTTCGACAACAGGATCGATGAAGCGGGGTGCACCTTCCCTCGGAGATTTCACACGAAGTTCCTCACGATCGTCGGGCTTGGACCGGTACCACTGATGCAGCCCCACGTTGGGCGCCAACTGAAGGACTGGGTTCTTTTGGACCCAGCGGTGCCAGGGCACAACACCTGAAACCTTCGTGGGTAACCTGCTCCGGCGTACAAGTCACAGAGACACGGGACACTTCCTTCGGCGTCAAAGAGTCAAGGTTTATTTACTGCAGGGAACACAGAAGTCACGACAAGTACAACACGTGCAACTTGGGGAGACTGCTTCAAATTGGTTTTGTGGATCGCTCCTTTTATACAGTTTTTACCCATAGGCTAACATTGAACACAAAGGTTTACAACTCAGTTCCCACATCTAGCTCCCAGAGGGGTCGCTTTGGTCGCTTTGAAACATACAAGGTCCGGAACATAAGTGCGGAAACATTTGGCGGTTCCCAACTGTAAAAACCCATCTTCCCACCATTAGCAAATTCCAATCAGCAGTAAAGTGGATCGAAACAGGAACGAAGACAGGTGCAGAGGAAGACGGAGACAGTGGGGAGATCGGAAAGGGTGTAAAAGGGGAGGTAACGAGAAGCACGAGATACAGGCATCAAAGGGACGTGCCTAATGAGATGCACGGCTGAGACAATAAGTCCGTGCGGCAAGATGAGCCTCGAGCGGCGCCACCTGCCTTACAGTAGCAACCCCCTCGTCATAAAGACACTTTCAAAGGACATGTGTCTTCCGCAAATATCTTGGGAGTCCCAGGGTCGCGAAGCGGACAGCGTCCGTTCGCTGACTACTTGAGGGCAAGAGACAAAATGGATGCCGTATCTAAGATGGAACCCGTGGGTACAGATGAGAAGCCCACGTAACAAACGAACGGTTTAAGTTAGCACAGCGAAACTGCGCACACTTACTAAACTCGTCATTTGCGGTTCATAGATACTAGACTCGACCATATCTGAAAGAGACACGTTAGTGATAGATTCCTTACCTTAGAATATCCCCAGGCGTCAGACTGGATCCGGAAATTTTTGCGTAGCAATACCCCTGCGCGCTGTTAGGCGTCGTCTGCGGCTCCGCGTCCGTCGTCGGCGTCGTGAGCGCCGGGATGACGTCATCGGAGTATATAGACGGCGCCCATGCGCGCTGACGTCAGTTCTTCTTTTTTCCGCGCCAGCTAGCGCAGATCCGGAAGAAGCTCTACCCCCAGTCACTTTTTGACTGAAAACTTTTTGATCTTTTTGATCCTCTATTTGGTCACTTACTCGACTATCGGTGCCAGGGATGCCCGGGTTCAAGCCTTGCTCGAAGTGCGGCCGACTCATGTCGGTCACGGACCCCCATCGCCGGTGCCTGAAGTGCTTAGGCCTCGACCACGACGATCGAACCTGTGACGACTGCCGGGCCCTGACGTCGAAGGCTAGGCGGGAGCGGTCCCGCAAGCGTCTCGAGCTGAGGCAGTCGGCCCCGCGCCGCTCCAGGTCCCGGTCCCGGTCCCACGGGAGGTCGAGGGACAGGTCGCGAGGTCGGAGTCATCGACGCTCCGGGAGTGGTCACCGATCGTCTGGATCCAAGTCCTCAGGTAAGAGGCATGAGAGGTCGGAGCGACACCATCGGTCCTCCGACCCGCCCCGACGCTCGCTCGATGCGGCCGGGGGTTCGGGCGACACCGCCCACGCGGCTCCGCGGGAGTCGCAAGCGTCGCCGCCTGCCCCACACCTTCGGGTCCCTGGGCACGGCGCGTCGCAGGAGGAGGTCGAGAGGTACCTCATGGCCATGAGGGCCCTCCCTCCTCAGTCGGTTCCCGTGGCGCCTTCGGGCCGATCGGCTCCGTCTGCAGGTCCTTCCGGGTCGGGCGCTTCGGCCCCGACGACGTCGGGTTCTTCGGGCCCGGCGCCGCTGGCGACTTCGGTCCCGGCGCCGCGCGACCTCGCTGGATCCGGCTCCGGATCCGGGACCTCGCCGGTCGACCTTACGACCTCACCGGCGCCGTCCCTTCAGGTGTCGTCCCCGGTTAACGTAGTGGTTGCCGACCCCAATGCTTCCTACGGTCCGCCTCAGGCGTCGGAGGGGCGCCGCTGGGCGCCGATTCCGTCGGCCGTCGGAGAATTCTATCTCCACGAGGAGGCCCTGGCTGTTCATCCTGGTCTCCAGGAGCTGGGTGACGAGGAGCAATGGGAGGGGTCCGAGGACCCTCTGGCACGTGATTGCCAGTCACATCAGGACTGGACATATGAGCTTGGGGAGGCCAGTGGTATTGACACTTCGCCAGACACTGGATTTACATCGCCCCCGACTGTGGCTTCGGAGGCGGGTTCTGCTTATGGTGTAGTGTTGACGAAGGCAGCTAAGGCCCTAAACCTTGAGCTTCCCGTCGCGGCCGTGAGGACTAATCTCCTCACTGAGGTGCTCAAACAGCAGTCCGGCTCCGCGGAGCCCCTTCTGCCGTTCAATGAGGCCTTGTGTGACGTTCTGCTGGGCACTTGGTCCAAGCCCGCCACAGGTCCCCCTGTGGATAGGAACGTGGCCAGACGCTACCGCCCGGCACCGGGCGACCCTTGCTTTTTGTCCACCCACCCCACCCCCGAGAGCCTGGTCATCCAGGCCTCCACTTCCCAGACCGCATTCCCGACGGCCCCGCCCGATCGGGAATCCAAGAGATATGAGCAGTTCGGGAAGAAGGTCTTCTCGTCTGTGAGCCTAGGGCTCCGGTCAGTCAACACCAACTGTCTCTTGGGCCGCTACACCCACACTCTGTGGGACACGGTTGCGGAGGTGCTGCCACAATGCTCTGAGGAGGTCAGGGCTAAACTCAGCCAAACCCTTGCGGACGGCCGAGATGCAGCACGCTTTTCCATCCGGTGTGGGCTGGATACCACGGACTCACTGGGCAGGGCGATGGCAACGACGGTGGCGGTTCGACGCCACGCCTGGTTGAGGTCCGCCAATTTCTCGGCCGATGTCCAGGCCACTCTCATGGACATGCCGTTTGATGGCCGTCGCCTCTTCGGCGACAAGGCAGACCATGCGCTGGAACGTTTTAAGGACTCCAGGGCCACGGCCAAGTCCTTGGGCCTTGCGGCCCCACGCCAGCAATCGGGTGCCTTTCGCTCCTTTCGTGGCCACGGAAGGGGCGCCCCACCACGGACCGTCAGCCACGCGCCGCAGAATGTTCAGCACCGCGGTGGCGGCCGTGGGAACCGCCGTGGCGGTGGTCGGGGCCAGCGGCGAGGCCAGTCCACACCTCCCTCAGCAGCCCCCGCCTCAAAACCTTCCTAGTCCGAGTTTTCAGGCCCATGTGACGCCTGTGGGAGGCAGGGTTCGCCATCACCTCTCCCACTGGCATACAGTCACTTCGGACAGGTGGGTGCTGCAAATTGTCCGAAGGGGTTTCTCCCTCCCCTTCGAGTCTTCCCCTCCATCCATGCCACCTCAATGCCACCGTGTGTCGGGGGATCACTTGCGACTTCTGCAAGAGGAAGTTTCGGCCCTCTTGGCCAAGAGGGCCATCGAGCGCGTTCCTGGGCCAGAAGTAGGACGTGGCTGTTACTCCCACTACTTTCTGGTACCCAAGAAGGGCAAAGGGGGCCTACGCCCTATCTTGGATCTGCGGAACGTGAACGGCTTCCTCCGTACGGAGAAGTTCAAGATGCTCACTTTGGCTCAGGTCCTGGCTGCCCTGGACCCAGGAGACTGGATGGTAGCGTTGGACTTGCAGGACGCCTATTTCCACATCCCCGTCCTGCCGGCCCACCGGCGTTACCTGCGGTTCACGGTAGGCCACGAGCACTTTCAGTTTACCGTGCTCCCCTTCGGCCTTACCAGCGCCCCACGGGTGTTCACGAAGGTGATGGCGGTGGTCGCAGCCCATCTGCGCAGGCAAGGGGTGTCAGTCTTCCCCTACCTCGACGACTGGTTGTTGAAGGCGGGCTCGCCCCAGACAGTCGTCAGCCACCTCCAGACTACGGCCGACCTCCTGCACTTGCTGGGGTTCTCCATCAATGTGCCGAAGTCACACCTGTGTCCCTCTCAGAAGCTCCTTTTCATCGGAGCGGTTCTCGACTCGGCGCAGTTTCGGGTTTACCCACCCGAGCAGCGGGTTCGGGATATTCAGGCTCTGATTCCTGTCTTCGGGCCGTTATCCCGGGTCTCGGTCAGGTTGACGCTGCGGCTTCTGGGACTGATGGCCTCCTGCATCCTTCTGGTGCGTCACGCCAGGTGGCGGATGCGGGCTCTGCAGTGGGACCTGAAGTTTCAGTGGGCCCAGCATCAGGGCAACCTGTCCGATCATGTCCTGATCTCGGAGGGCACTGCGAAGCACCTGCAGTGGTGGCTCACGGACCGCGACTGGGTCAGTGGCAGACCCCTCTCTCTACCCCAGCCGGAGCACGTAGTTGTGACGGACGCGTCCCTCCAGGGCTGGGGAGGCCACATGGGAGAGGCGGAGATCAGAGGCCTCTGGTCTCCGGCGGAGTCCCGGCTCCACATCAACCTTCTGGAGCTGCGGGCGATTCGTCTTGCACTGAAGGCATTCCTCCCCTCTGTCAGGGGGAGCGTGGTGCAAGTGTTCACCGACAACACCACCGCCATGTGGTACTGCAACAAACAGGGCGGTGTGGGGTCGTGGACCCTTTGCCAGGAGGCTCTGCGCCTCTGGCAGTGGCTGGAACATCAGGGCGTGACTCTGGTGGTTCAACACCTGGCAGGTTCTCTGAATGCCAGGGCGGACGAACTCAGCCGCCGGTGCATGATGGATCACGAATGGCGTCTGAACTCGGACGTGGCGCAAGGTCTCTTTCGACAGTGGGGAGAGCCTTGGTTAGATCTATTCGCCACAGAAGAGAACGCGCAATGTCAGCAGTTCTGCGCGTTGGAGTTTCCAAGGCGGCACTCGCTCGGAGACGCTTTTCGTCGCGAGTGGAGCTGCGGCCTGTTGTACGCCTTTCCGCCTATACCACTTCTGCCCAGAGTGCTGAAGAAGATCAAGCGCGACCGGGCCCAAGTTATCCTTGTGGCTCCGGACTGGGCTCGAAGATACTGGTATCCCGTGCTACTCAGCATGTCAGTCGATCCCCCGATACGTCTGCCTCTTCGGGAGGACCTTCTGTCGCAGCAGCAGGGGACGGTCCTGCACCCGAACCTGTCCAGTCTCCACCTACAAGCTTGGAGATTGAGCGGCGGCAGTTGAGGCCATTTGACTTGCCTCCCGAAGTCTGTGACATCATTCTGGCAGCCAGGCGTCCCTCCACTAAGTCGGTATACGCCTGCCGGTGGAATAGATTTGTGGCATGGTGCGCAGCAAAGGCTGTGGATCCCCTCTCTGCACCCCTTTCGGAAGTGCTGCTCTTTCTTCTTTCCCTTGCCCAGCAGGGCTCTGCTCTGGGCACTCTTAAAGGGTATCTCTCGGCTCTTTCAGCCTTCTTGAGGCTACCTGATCAGCCTTCTTTGTTCAAGTCCCCTATAGTGAGTAGATTTCTGAAGGGCATCACGCACATGTTCCCTCCTGTTCCCTTCGTGATGCCTCAGTGGGACTTGAACCTTGTTCTCACCTATCTGATGTGTGCTCCCTTTGAGCCACTTCATAACTGTCCTCTTCGCCTCCTTACGCTGAAGACGGCCTTCCTGGTTGCCATCACCTCTGCCAGGAGGGTGAGTGAGCTCCAGGCTCTTTCTTCTTCTCCGCCTTTCCTGTCTGTTCATCCTGATAAGGTGGTGTTGCGTACACGACCTTCCTTTCTGCCCAAGGTTGTCACGGCCTTCCACATCGGGCAGTCCATCACCTTGCCCACCTTCTTTCCGCCTCCGCATCCCTCGAAAGAGGAGGAGAGGCTCCACCGTCTGGATCCAAAACGTGCGCTCTCCTACTACCTGGACCGCACTCGCCAATTCCGGGTGGATGACCAGCTCTTCGTTGGTTACGTGGGCGCGAAGAAGGGAAAGGCTGTACACAAGAGGACCATCTCCAGGTGGATCATCTTGTGCATCCAAGCATGCTACTCCATGGCGAGGAAGGAGCCCCCAGCTGGATTGCGGGCTCACTCCACTCGGGCCACGGCAACGACAACTGCCCTGGGCCGCGGTGTCCCCCTGCAGGACATCTGTCAGGCAGCCACGTGGGCCTCGCTGCACACGTTCGCAAGACACTACTGCCTGGACAGCCAAGTCCGGAGGGATGGCTTCTTTGGCCGTTCCGTCCTCCAGGACTTTCTGGTGTGATATTGGTTCGCAGACCCACCACCGGGGTTGGTATTGCTGGGGTATCTATTCTAAGGTAAGGAATCTATCACTAACGTGTCTCTTTCAGATGCACAAGTTACTACTTGTGTAACGATATATCTGTAAGAGACATTAGTTAGTGATAGATTCCTTACCGCCCTCCCATCCTCCCCGTTCTGCGAACCGATATTTAGGGTTAAGGTCATCCCCTTTCAGGGCCCTAGTTTCAATGGCACCAGTGTTAGTTCTATCATGGCTCTGCGTATCTGGCGCGGAAAAGCTGTGTTATCAGAACTGACGTCAGCGCGCATGGGCGCCGTCTATATACTCCGATGACGTCATCCCGGCGCTCACGACGCCGACGACGGACGCGGAGCCGCAGACGACGCCTAACAGCGCGCAGGGGTATTGCTACGCAAAAATTTCCGGATCCAGTCTGACGCCTGGGGATATTCTAAGGTAAGGAATCTATCACTAACTAATGTCTCTTACAGATATATCGTTACACAAGTAGTAACTTGTGCATTCGTGCGAGTTAAAAAACACCACTTACAATTGTCACGGAACCTCACCAGTAACCCGCAAGGGTGACTGGAAACACTGGAGCTGGATTTTCTCGGCAGGAGAAAAGACAGCATTTTGATCAGTGCGTCAAATGGGAGGGACGGCTTCCTTCGGCACTCGCTTCAGCTGGGCTTTGAGTAAGTAGATAGCCGCTCTGCTCCAAACCACTGTGTGTTGCTTAAGGCAAATGCTGGTATATTTATACCTGGAAGGTGCCGTGTTTGACGTAAGGTTGGACATAAGACGTCAATAAGAACCGTCACTAGGAACTGGCAGTTCTTTCAGGACTCGCAGGAGTTCTAGGACAAATCAAAACAAAAGCAGGGGGAATTCCCAGGTTGCTGGAGGTTTGGTTTGTTTAAAGAACTCGTTGTACTTTCTAGGAGTCTAAGGAAGTAGCTTTGCCGTATTTGGGCTGCATTGGCTATTACTAAATATGGATATGATTCTTATTCCTTTATAAGGATATGATTTGTTATAACCACATAAGGGCATAAATCGGGGATATTTAATTAGGGTCCTAGATACGTTTACAAAACTGTACTACACCGTTTTCCTGAACATGTTGGTGCTGAAGACTCAAGTGTCCTTTTTACCAAAAGTCAGGACTCCCTCGCATGTTGGGCAATCCATCACTTTATCAGTGTTAATTGCTCTCCCTCATTCCTCGAGCAAAGAGTAGATGCATAATCGGCTGGACCCCAGAACAACTTTAAGCTTTTTTATAATTCATACCACATAAAGTGGACATTAGGCGTTTTGTGGAGTTCGCTGGAACAAAAAAAGGAAGCTCTGTGCAGCAGAGAACCTTGTTGAGGAGGATAGTCTGCTGCATGATGATTTGGTACACACTGACCAAGAAGCAGTCTTCGGAAGGACTGCGCCGACCTCCAGGGCCAAGGCTGCTCCCACTACGTTGGTGAGTGGAGTGCTTGTTATTAATATCTGCAAGGCTGCAGTTTAGGCACTGGTGCATATAATTAACAAGGAACTATCTGCCTTAACAGCCAGATCCAGAGGGATGGGCATTTCCCCCATGGGAAATGTCTTTTCTACATGCCCCCTGGATTTTCCACCTTAGCTGGACCTTGGTCGTCTGCCGCCTTTACAACTGTGCACTTTGCTAACCAGTTGTAAAGTGGCTATACTCCCCCTTTAAATATAGTTGAATTGGCATAGTTAACCTGCCTCTGGGTCTCTAGAATATGGTACAGAGTGTACTGAGGGCCTGGTGGTTTAAGGACCTGGTGGTGTAATGCTACAAGTGGACTGCAGCAACTATTGTGCCATCCACTATAGTCGCAGGGCAAGCATCACTTCAGACCTACTTCTGTTGCCTGATTGTAACAGTGAAAAACATGTCCTGCACCCTGTCAAAGTAAAACTTTTTGATAAGTACAAACCTTTATTTGATATATCACTATATAGGCCTAGTAGGCAAAGGGTGTGTATGGTATTGCAAAGTATGAAATGTTAAAATTAAATATCATGTACTTACAGTGACTAGCACTCAAGATATTTTCACTGTGGTTGACCTAACTGTCCTATCTAGAAAACTAAGTGCAGATTAGTATACGGATAGTGCTTACATGGGAATAGAAGCAGCTATAAAGTTATTTAACTGTTTTAATTGTTGTTAAAAATCCAAATCAATTTGGATTTGTAAAAAATATTAATGAAAAGTAATTTTTAGAAAGTTACCCTTTCCCTGAAATTCCAAGAGGGTAATATGCATTGGTTCCCCAGCTTCTCCCATCACTGAATAGGTGTGCATATGTTGTGAAATGTCTCCCATGAACAAATTGGCTGACTTGAATGGGGAGAGGTGACTCCCATGAACTCCGCAGATAATACAATATGGGGTGGCTATGGATATCTTTTTTGACACTAGTGTCTAATCCTTCCTGAAATGTCTGCTGAGTTTACATAGAAGACTTGGTAAGCCTTTAAAAAGGAGATAACAGGATGCTGATACAATTTGTATAGCTGTAGTCTGGTTTCTGCAGGACCCTGCTTTTGTCCTGCCAGACTTCTGTCTCTGGGTTTGTTTTGGGGTTCAGTACCTGCTGAAAATTGGATGTGTGGGGACACTGGCATTGCTATAGTGCATTCCCCACCATTCAGCCCAAGTTTAATGTTGCTGAAGAATTTCACCATTTTGAATAATTCCCGCACTCATTGAATTTAGGGTCTGTTTGAATTAAGACAAACTGCTGTAAAAGTGGCTTGTAGGTCAGAGCCAGAGAACATTTACCCCATTGGTTATGGAAGGGCAAGGAGCAACTACAATTACTAGGCATCAAAGTGGCATCTGCAGGCTTCCACCTCAGAACACTTTCTGGACCTGCAGAAGATGTGAAGAGACTGGCCTGCTTTCTGGTACCGAGAGCAGCCCTGCTGGACTAGATCTGCTCTCTTGTATCCATGACAGACAAGTGGCCTGCAAAGATCAGTTGGTGTATCTCCTGTGTGGGTGTAGGGAGACTACAAGCTGCAAGAGGCCTTCTCCTGGAAGTACCCAGCTGACTAGTATCAAGTAGACCCTGCACTGCACCTCGCAGTGGCACTGCGATGCTACAAGCGTGCACTAAAATTGACCAAGGAGACTACACCCTACGCCCCAGCACTTCCACTGGAGGGAATGCCCAGGCCTGGGGGAGTGGTGACTGCAGCGCGCCTGCACGGCTGGGTGCAGGTGGGACTTGAGACAGTGGCGGATTTATATGACGATGGGCCCCTGGTACTGTTCGAGGGGCTAGTGGAGAATCCAGGACTGCCAGCGGGACAGTTCCTGCTGCATGCATCAATGATACGGGTCCTAACGAAACACTGGGGCGACATGTCCGTGGAACCCGAGACACATCTCTTGATACAATACCTACACGTTATGGGGGCAGGGTCGCACGTCGTACACTGGCTAACACAGGCGCTGAGGTCCCACACAACGAGCTCACTACAGTCACTCAGGGACAGGTGGACAACTGACAGGGGGAAGGACTGGTCGGATAAGGAGTGGGAAAGGATCCTAGAGGGACCGCAACACATTCCCCGCAACTCGAGATTCAGAATCATACAGTTCTACATCACACACAGGGCATACCTGTCCCCGGACAAGATTAACCGCTACTTTGGCCTGGATACCTCCAGCTGCCCACGATGCGCGCTACTGAACGCGGATCTCCTACATATGCTGTGGGCATGTTCCAAGCTACGGACGTACTGGCACGATGTCACCACGCTGTTGACAAAAGGGACGGCATTGGGACTTCGTCACGACTGGGACACCTGTGTGTTAGGCCTCCTCACCAGGACAAAGCACAACAAAGCCCACATGAGGTTCTGGGATCTGGGGCTGATAACCGCCAAAAGACTCATAACTCGTCACTGGAAGGCCGCGGAACCACCCCTGACGAAACACTGGAGTGGCTCCCTCATTTACTGGGCGACCGCAGAGGGCACGGTACTACGCAGGGAAGAGACAGCGGGGCGGAGGGCCATACCGATAGCCCAGATTTGGGAGGGCTTCCTACGAACATTCGCCAGGGCCTGCCACAATAAAGGGGTGATGTGAGGTGATGGCCAGCCCGCCCCCACTCCCCCCCCCCCAGTGGAACGAGGGGACACGTCTGGGCAGCAGGCTGCGTAGCAAGAAAGGGAAGAACCGGGAGCCGCACGCATACAGACATGGAATACCACCCCTACAGCCCATCGCTCGCCCCCTTCCCCCCCCCCCCCCCCGACTTCTCCCCCCTCCCCCCCCCCCCCCCCTCTTGTCAGCAGGGGCCACACACACAACCGACTCCAACAATGCAGCCCCACCCCGGGACTTAGAGCTACCACACACCACTCGAACCACCTCCCCGCGAACACTAGATGCCAGCACCCTGCGAGACCACTCCACCCGGACCTAACACGACAGGACCCACACTGCAGCACCCCTTCCCCCCCCTACCCGAGTTAAGGTTCATTACACCCCCACTTTCTTTCCTATTTTCTCCCGATTGGGTCAGTGGCACCTACGGCAAAGGTCGCCCCCCCAGTTGACCACGCTGGATCTGCCTTCCCCATTCAAACCTTTTCCTTTTGACACACGGCGACTAAAAACACGGGAGAGCAGCACACATGACAGCCACTGCCGCAACCCTCTACCACACGGCAACGAAACACTGCACATTCTAGCCGTCCACGGCACCCATATACGTCGCCCGGAACCGGGCCTGGTTGGATATTTATACTGCTGAGGAACAACACGCTACATTACTAGCCAGAGGGTTGTGGGCACTGGGGGTGCAGCTGGCCATCAGGCTGCCCGCCTAGACGGGTAAGGTCAGACACTCTGGTAGGATCGACACTGCGAATTAAACAGTAATATAATGATGAAGTGATCAGTATGGTGCATGCAGTGACTGCCCCCATGACAGTTGATGGTATTATTTATTAACGAGTGCATGTATTGGATTTTCAACCGTCGTCAACATTCGCTCTGATACTGTACGAGCTACTCCAATTGTTGTTTCCCCTTTGAATTACGCACACAAGAAATGTAACTGTACGTCAAGTGTTTCAATAAAACAGATTTAAAAAAAAAAATTAAGTAGACCCTGCTGTTTGACCTTTGCCTGACACCATCTGAGTTTCTTAATGTGTCCCCCTGGAGTCCTTGGGTGGGCTTTAGAAGTTTACTCCCACAAAACTTGTGGTGAATTGAGACTTAAAGGGCTGAAGTAAGATAGTAAAATCTTTGACCAGGACAAATCGGGTTTGTGTTTTCTACCCGCCCTCCATTGCAGGCAGTGTCAAATTTCACCTAGGTCCCTGCCTACCACAATCATTAACAGTTTATGCTTCTTGACTCTATTCGTACTTACAACTTCATATCCCCTGTTCCCTTTATTGAATTTGTCATTTTGGATGTGAAATATTACTAATCGTTTTGCATTTTGACTGTTACTGTTTTGGTAAGGCAAAAATGCTTTACACATTACCCTAAATTAAGCTGTCTGCTCTGCGCCATAACTAACCTAGGGTTAAGCTCCGCTTAATTTAGTGCCTTTAAGGGTTCACCATGACATGAGTTGTGGTTATCCCTGGTAGTGGCTCCAAATAATGACATTTCTTACAACCCTACTCAGTTATGCAAACTTTTAACCGAAGTCCACTACTTAGAATAGAACATCCACCTGGGGAAGTACTGCTCTGGTGTCTGTTCTAAGGTGAGGAATCTACTGTTAGAACTATCTATCAGAAGAGCAAGTTACTTAACTTTGGTAATGGTTTTTCTGGTGGTTATTCTAACTGCAGATTCTGAACTGCCCTCTGTTCCAGAGTGGCCTCTTTTTAACATCTTAGTTAGTATTCAACGCACTTATCAACAATTGTTCACATTCTGCACCTGAGGGGTGCAGAAAGGATAAAAATAAGAAACTGACATCAGCAGGCAGAGTTGGTGTGTATGTGGATCTGCTCCATATTTCGGCGCTCGACATTACCTAGTGGGTTGCTGAGCAGAACTATAAAAATAAATCTCTAGATCCCGTTTGCAGCCTGGGGGATATTATACGGTGAGGAATTTTCAGGTAGAGTAGCCACCAAAGAGTGTTGCAGAGGGTAAGTCACTAATTATTTATTAGCCATGATCCTTAAGATTCACTTGGGAACTGCTGTCGCAACTTTGTTGGTTCGGGGGCTGCTAGGTCTCCTACTGTCTTGCATACTCTTAGTGCCCCATGCTCACTGGCCCTAGTGGGCCCTGTAGTGGAATCTCCATCTCCAGTGGTCCTAGCATTGTGGAAGCCCTATAGAAAGGATTTGGGTCTCTGAAGTGGCTCAAAACCTTCAGTGATGGGTGTCTGATGCCAATCTTATGTATTGCAGGCTGTAGTACCACTGTTCCTCTGGAGGGATCTGTGGTGATGAATGCGTCCAATTTGATTTGTGGAAGTCAGTGGATGAGATGGAGATCAGAGGCCTCTGGTTTTTCTTTATACAGTGCCTTTGTATCAATCATATGGAACTACGTTCCATTGCTTGGGTTTTAAGACCTTAAGAACTGATCAGGTATTGACAACATGCAACCACCATGTGTTACTGCAACAGACTGGGCCAGGTGGTGTCCTGTGCCTCCTGTCTGACGGTTCTAAGGATGTGGTGGTGGTAAGGTTTTCATAAAGTCTCCCTGACCAGTCTTTACCTGGCATAGTTCCTCAAACTTCGGGCAGTCGCCTTCAGAAAGTCGAAGTACATTCAGTACACGTGCTTCCAAACAGCAACTCAAAGGTTCAGTGTAGGAGTATGGTCCTGAAGCAAACAAAAAGACAGTTGAAAAGAAAATCTAGGCTGGATCGCCTCCAGAGCCGTAGTCTGGAAGGGGTGGGTGCAATTTCTTGGACTGTGCAAAAATAGATACTGTGCTTCTGTCTGAACTGAGGGATAAAACCAATATTACAACAATAATCTCTGCATTAGTAGTTATTTGTAATGTTTTGTGTGTTTCCTAGGGTACTCGAAGCTCTGTCGCATGAGATGGGCCCTGTGATGTTTTTGCCAGTTAGTTTGCAAATACGCCCCAAGTTTAGACATCCAAATCCCCCTGGCAAGCACACCTACTCGAGATAGGCAGCCAAGTATGGTCCCCAATATACTTGGGGATCTTGCTACTAGGATAACGATCATTCCTGTGAGACTAGATTGTTTTCCCCATGGATGCTCAAACTCAAAGCTCAAACTCACCCTATATATTTAAAGATACTTTATGAATAATGCCCTAATCTAATGCAGGTTATGAGACAATGTTACTACAAAATTAACACAATGGTTGTAATTAGACACGCAAACAATTATTAAAAAGAGCTTCAACACATTAGATGGTGTTCATTAAATCAAACCACTGCTGGGTGAACAAGACTATGGTAAAACCCCTCCCTGTATAATTTCAAGATAAAGCTAAACATGAAAGCACCCAAATGAATTTCCCAGGTAGCCTCTAACGTGCATTTTTTTTCTGGATAATAAAGTTGTTTTCTATTCGCTACGGTTATTTAAGAAGGTTGTAGTTTGGCTCCTTTATTGTATTCAGAGCGGTCAGCTAAGGTGTCTGTAGCATGCAGCTCATTCGAAGCTCTTAGGGAAATCTAAAGATGTGTCTCCTCGAAGATGCCTTTGCAATAGACTTGCACCCTTTTCTAGTAGTTATGAAAGACTAGACCTCATGAATACTTATGTAAAATGCAATAAAGAAAACATACTATAAACCTGCAAATTATACAAAATGATATGGGTTTATAAATAAGAAATGTGCATATGAATAAATGAAATGTAATACGGGGCACAAAAGCAGAAGAAAAATAAGCGTACAACAGCGCTACAATAGCTTTTAAGAGTTCATATGGTTTGGTACCAATGGCGTTCTTCAACTCCATGAAACAAATAGCAGACTTGGGGCCATATGACTCCATACCAGCCGGGAGCATATAAAGTTATCCAGTATTGGGGTATCTTTCATAGATTCACATGCCTGAATCATTCCCCGTCGTCGAGGCGGGAGTCCCACGGTAAATAAAAAAGCAGTGCCAAAAGCACTTTGCAGTAGTAGGCCCTAGAAAAAAGGCCTGAGGCCTATATTATAGTAGCCTATCTACCTCATTATGCTAAAAGACCCAAAGTCTTTGCTCCAACCAATCAGCTCACAGCACCCTCTAGAACCTTCCCTGCAGAGCCAGCTCTCCTCAGATTTTCACCGCACGTCGTGTGGAAGGGAGTCTCCCTGAGTCTTGTCTCAGTTTTTTCTTCAAGAGCTTCAAGATGTCTGACAAGAAGGCCTTGTTCAGACCCTGCAGAACATGCGAGAAGAAGAGGGTCCATGTGGATGACTTACACAAGGACTGTATTTATTGCCTGTATCCCAAGCATGAGGCAAAAACCTGTAAGATCTGCACTACCTTCCCTGCCAAGACCTTAAGGGATAGGGAGGCCAGAGTCCTTTTGTGGCTTAAATCCTCTTCCAAGGATGATGATGACAGAGCCTCTACCTCTAGCAAGAAATGTAATACGGGGCACAAAAGCAGAAGAAAAATAAGCGTACAACAGAGCTACAATAGCTTTTAAGAGTTCATATGGTTTGGTACCAATGGCGTTCTTCAACTCCATGAAACAAATAGCAGACTTGGGGCCATATGACTCCATACCAGCCGGGAGCATATAAAGTTTTTCACCCTTTGAGACTGGGATACAACACACACACACACTCAACCTGCCTTATAGAAGGCAGCTTCGAGTACATCAGCAGTGTAAAGACTAAAGTCTTTCAACCAGCAGGTCCGAGACGGGTCCTGCTGTACCTTTTCCGGTGGGGAGGAGGAAGATTCTGCTGAATGTATCCACCTGTTCCAATTCATTTCACAACCATCACCGGGGGAGGAACATCATTTGCATCAGGAAGTCCTGTGGTCCTAAATAAATAAATTACTCCAGAACGAGGCTATAGAACGGTGCCAAAAACGCAAATACCGTGGGTTCATTTAATTCTTTAACATTCTAAAGACAACTGGGGAATGGCGCCCTATTTTGGACTAGAGTATTAAATTCATAAAGAAATGTTTAGGATGCTCTCACAGCGGGATGTCCTATAGTCCATCAAGCAAGATGATTTCTTAGCACCAATAGCTCTAGAAGACTGACTTCGATCTACCAATACATCTACAACATCAAAAATACCGGTCTTTGGGTAGATAGATGTCACTTGCAATTCTTAGAGCTTCATTTTGGCTTTCACTCAGTGCTCAGGATGTTTATGGAATGCCTAGCTTCTGAAGCTTCACATTTGTGATCTCTTGGTATGAATTTTCCCATTCCCTGATCAAATCTGATCTGCGATGAACCTTAGCGATACTGTTTGAACCCTAAATTTGTTGAAAAAATTAGATTGCCCCCTCAGCAAAAGGAATCTAAACTCACCCCCAGCAGAACAGATTATAGTCCTGTGGACAAAAATCTGCATAAATACCCTGAAGGCTTACCCATTCCAAATAAAATGGAAGAAAAACCTACATGATTATTCTGATAGCTCCAGCATTGGCCAGGCAGTTTTGCTGTAATCTGTTGGATCCAAATTAGATCCTTATCTTCTGTTCAAGGATCAAGGACCTGCATTACATCACAACCAAGCCTCCCTTCCTGGCTACTCCAGACCTAGAGAATAGTCTCTGTAATATTACCTCAGACTGTAGAAAGATTTTTTGTGCAGTCTAATATTGAAGTATTTCTACGTTTGGGCCCCCTCTAAAGATATTGAACCCTTTCAGTGCATCCACATGGGATACCTCTGCTTCTACACTTGGTGGAGTTTTTTTGTGATAATGTTGCCTTGGAGTACATTAGTCGCATATACAGATGTCCTAGGACTGCAACCACACCACCTTTATTCTCATTTAAATTAGGTAAGAAATGTATGCGAGGACATTTTCAAACCTTTTCTCCTCTGAAACAAATTATACCAGCTTCGGAGCTGAACCTTGTGCTAGGGGCTCTAAATAAAGAAGCTTTGGATACTGTTCATAAGGCCTATCCCCAAATTCTTCCATAGAAAACTGTTTGTCAGCAATCACGTTTTCAAGTTTGTGAAATTTCAGGCTTTTTCTATAAAACCACTGTATCTAAAGTTTGACGAAGAGGTGACTCTACAAATCCTAAATTCATACCTAAGGTACCAATATCGTTCCATTTTAATGAAAAGATTAATTTACCAGCTTTTTTCCACAGCCATCAATTGCTGCAGAACGGTGTCTGCATTCTTTAGACTTAAATTGTTTGAAATTTGTTATTGATAGAACAAAGGAATTTCACAAAATTGAGCGAATGGTTTTTTACGAAACCTTCAACAAGGTTTGTCCTTTGTTGAAACAGGGCATAGCATACTGAATGACAGTTTGTGTGCCCTGCCATAGAAAAGCTGGACACTTGTCAGACACGCAGTTGGGGCAAGCACATTCAGCTAGGGACATGATTACACAGCAGCGTTCTTTGCTGGAGTGTCCCTACTGGATACATGCAAAGTTGCAATCTGATCTTCAGCTCACACCTTTGCGAAACTTTGTGTGCAAGTCTGGCCACTAGCTGAGTAGGCAATGTGGCAGGTGGTTCTTCTCAACCTGTTTCAAAAACATAAGCCTTGGTTTTAACTTTGCTTTATGCGTAATATAATGTCATGCTTTGGCAATTATTCAAGCATGTGAATCTATGAAACATCCAATGCTGGAGAAGAAAGTTACTTACCTGTAACTATAGTTCTTTAGCATTGGTATCTTCCATAGACTTCTGCGCCTACCCTCCTCGCCGTTCAGGAGGGTACTAATCATTCCTTATAACAAGCTATGAAAATCTGCCTATGAGGAGAGTTTGAAATCTAACTCCGAGTTTGGGTCCCAAAATGAGGTGGACTGGTTCATACTGTCTATGGCTGTGTTCAGGGTTGTTGTTTTTTGTTGCTGTATTGGAATACTACTGTGTTAACATTGGCTACAGAGGGTTCCCAGTCTGGCTTTGGGTAATCATTCAAGTATGTGACTATATGAACCGTGCCGATCCTTGTAGTTGCAGGTAAGTAGCATGTACTTACTGAAGGTTAGAACTCCGTCCTCGGTCTCATTTTAGCTCTGCTTTTGTGAATATATAAGATCGGTCCTATTTTTTAATAACTTTCGTGACTTAGATGAATACTTTCTATTTTTAGGATTACATTTTAGTATGATGTAGAATTGACTAACCCTTTTTGTTGCTGTTGCAAAATTCAACTCCAGTGATTTGTAACTTTACCACGTTTTAGTCAGTATTTTAGTTCCTTTCAACATGGACGAATTGTATTTGACTTTTTGTACCTGCTACCAGTTAATTCATTAGGTACACATAATCTGAAAGAAGAGGTACTGAGGTGAAGGTTTATAGAGTTGGAAGCACTTGTTGGAATCTGATATCTCAATTCTCTGTTTCTGATCTCTGGGCCCATTCCTTTATTCGTGATCTTTATGTATACTGTGTTCAGCATAACCTTGCTAAGCAAAGCAATCCGGAACCAAATCAACATCTCTGCTGTGGCACATGCCTCTTGGCTCTATTTTCCTTTGCCTTGTCTTAGATGGCTCGGTAGTCACTGCGTGTTTATCACATACAAGGGTACCTGCTTTAGATGTGTTGAAGTTCAAAATGAAGTTGACTCTTTGTCCACAGGGGGTGCTTGCATTGATTTAACAGTGGATGGAAGCTTGCCCTATTTCATACTTTGCTGCTACCCATTGTTTCCACTTGGGTTTGTGAAAGAGTAATGCTGTAGATTTTCTGTGTATGCTCATCTTGTTCCTGTTGTGTCGAATATATTTTCCATCTGATGGATAAAGCTTGCACCTTTGTGTATTGTAATCCCTGCTAACCATGCACCTAAAATATAATGTTCTGCCTATGGCCTACCAAGTTTAACTTTTGCTTCTTTTGACAGCCCCCTAGTTTTGGGTAATTTGTGGGATGTGACCGATCGCGACATTGACCGGTACATGGAGGCATTCCTCAGGAGCTGGATAAAGGCTGGATCTGGAGCACCCATGCTGCCATACATTACACAAGCGCGACAAGCACCAAAACTGAAATACTTAATCGGAGCAGCCCCAATTGCCTATGGGATGCCAGTTTCATTGCAGTAGCTGCATCCCTGTACAAAAGGTGTATATTGCTAATGATCAATTGTTCGGTTGAAAATTAAACAATGTATTGAATCAAGACTATTGAAAGCTTGGTTCTGTATTTTGGAAGTCTTACACCTCAGCTTTTAAATGTACTTAATTTATTGAGTTGTAAATTGCACAGTCCACCTCAGTGTCCTCCGGGCTAATAGAATAGCTCTCTAAATCACAAGGAAAATGTAAATGTTTTGTATTTATACAGCTGCGAATACCAATGTTTTCTCAGATAACTGATACTTTCTATTGATGTTTGAGCACACATTTGAATTGCATATTTTTACACTTTTTTGGTGGAAGAGATGTATTTATAATTGTGTATACTTTGTGTAACATATCCTGAATACTAATCTTCTTTGCATATTGGAAGTTAAATAATAAATATATTTTGACATTCTTGGTATCCAGCTGCCCTTTATTTCCATTCTTTATGAAATGATCAGGATATGGTGAATTGAAACCCTGATGTCCCCCAGTTGTTTGAAATTATTGTATCTGTGTTTCTGATGGATACTTCCACCTGTTGATTCCTCACTTTGTGAATGATCCCCACAGCCATCAGATTCTATCTGGAAACTCAAAACAAAGCTCCTATTTGACTGTAGGTGGTGGTGTTTGGCTCTGCACCAACGTAGTGATGCTGTGGAAATGATGGAGCAGCATTTAAATCCCACCCAGGCTCTCTGACATCAGCTCCTTTCTTGTCGCGCCTTCATATGTGGAGCTGGAGCTCTACTCTTGTCTGGCGAGAGAAATGTTTCTTCTTAACAATGTGCAAGGGAAAGGTCACCTCCCAAAATGATAGTTAAAACCTTGTAAGGACTGTCAGATCCCCACAATGCATGCCTTTTAAGATTTTAGTGTATTATATAGTATGGTTGTGCGACCGACCATGTAATACACTTTCAAAACTGTCTTGGGTCCATTCAGGCTGGTTCGTAAAAACCTTCAGCTCAACTCTTAGTAACTTTGGCTTTGAGCAGCAAAGCTTAAACAAAGAAGCCGCAAACAATGAAATAAGACAGTTCTACAACACGAAGGAAATTTGACATCAGTTTATGAATATAAATTATATTTTTATTAATTTTTAGACCCCCAAGATGAGCCAACTCCACTGGAGGTGGATTCTTGAGCAAAATGTAAATCTGCTTTTTAGTCCAAAGCTTAAACTAGCATTGTTAACTGTAAAGTTTAGAAACCTGTGAAAAGTTTGAAAGAGTTGATCTGATGGAGACATCTAGCCGCAGATTCCTTATCTTAGAACTTCCAGGCATTTGGCGGGATCCAAAAGATTTTTCTTAGCAGTACCCCTGCGTGATGGTAGGTAGCAACCGCCACTCCGAGTGCACGGACGTCCGTTCTTTCTGCACCAGCCAGCTCCGATCCGTTGAAAATAGCTACCCCCTGTCATTTTTTGACACTTTTTTTCGACTTTTTATCCGCTTTGTTGGTGTGTTTAGGAGTCATGTTGAGCAAGACGACTTCGGGGTTCAAGCCATATGGCACCTATCACTTCTCCATGTCGGTCACGGACCCCCATTTAATTTGTCTCTGGTGTTTGGAGCGTTACCATGACTCCAAGTCGTGCTCCGACTGCCGGGCTATGGGGCCGAACGCTTTGAGGGAGCAACCCATGGGCCGGCGCCCAGCACCACGGAAGTCTCCTCCTTGATCTCTATCCCGGACCAGGTCTCGGTCGAGAGGAAGGTCTGAGCACCGCTCCAGTGAATCAAAGTCCCCTTTTTTTCAAAGTCAGGTAAGAGGCACTACAAAGTCAAAGCGTGCTTCAACTTCGCCCTGCCAGTCTCGCAATGCGGTGGAGGAACCATGGTGTTAGAGGTTAGAGGTTCCGTGGAGAGGGTGCCTGGGTCGGCTCAGTGTTCTCCACCCTGCTTTCCATGTCCGGGAGTGACCCCCGCCCAGCTGAAAGAGTTTTATGGCACCATGTGCACCATATTTGGGTGGCCTGACAGTGCCATTAGGCCCCGCAGGATCAAGATGAAGGGGCCTCGTGGTACCCATGCCGGGTTTCCAGGCGCCATGACCTCCGATTGAACCCGTTCCTGGGTCCAGATCCAGGCTGGTCGCATCTCTACAGCGACCTTCCCCATTGCATCCGGCCCAAGGTCCTCGCCTGTGCCTCACTGAACCGCGTTCCTGATGACACTGAGCCAGTCGTGCGTCCCAAAACTCATAGACCAGCACCAACTGAGCCGTACGACTCCATGCCACTCACCCTGCCCAATTCTGAAGGGTTCGGGCTGGAGCAAGAGGATTGGGAGGGGGAGCATGATCCCTTAGAAATCCCGCACCAACAATATGTGAAATGGTACGAGGAACTGAATGATGCCAGTGGGTTGGACTCCTCCCCCAGACTCTGGCATGCTTTTCCCCTCCTACCCTGGCTGCGGAGAAGGAAGCATCTTTTACCATGGTGGTGCAGAGGTCCTCAACCTGCAGCCTTCTACTGTGGCGGTAAACACTAACGTCTTGACTGAGGTCCTGCATCTTGGGGTTTCCAGCTCAGAACCTTTCAATGAGGCCTTAATAGACTTCCTTCTGGGGACATGGTTCAAACCCAGCACAGGGGTTCCTGTGAATAGGACGATTGCCTTCTGCCATTGCCCTGCACCGGGCGACTCACTTTTCCTCACCACCCACCCCACCCTTCAAAGCTTGGTGGTCCAGGCTTTCCCTTCCACAACCCCAGACAGGGAATGGAAGAGACTGGACAACTTCGGAAAGAAAAGCTTTTCTTTCCCCAGCCTAGCGTTGTGGTCGGTGAACACTGTATGCCTTTTGGGCCGTTACTCCCATTGGATAAGGGATATGGTTGCACAGGTGCTGCCCAGAGTCTGAGGACCGGGCTCTCAGAGATGGCTTGGACATGACAGACTTGTTAGGCAGAGCAATTTCCATGATGGTGCCCATTCTTCGCCACGCCTGGTTGAGAACATCTTGTTTTTCGGGGGATGTCCAGACTAACCTCCTGGACATGCATTTTGATGGCTCCCGTCTCTTCACAGACAAGGCAGATGCTGCCCTTGAGCGCTTCAAAGACTCGCGGGCCACGGCCAAGTCTTTGGATCGCACCACAACCCCTAGGGCCCCTTCCGCTTTTCTCTCCTTTCGTGGCTACGGAAGCGGCCATCAGCCGTGCCATCCGTATTCCGGCCAGAGGGCCCCCGCAAGTTCAGCAACCTCTGGTGCCGTGGATGCTGCTCATCCCGGCCCAGCGTGTTGCAAAACCAGAAGTCAAGCCAAGCCACAATCCCCTCCTCCACCAGTATTCTTTCAAAGTCCAGTCCCCCATGATAATTCTCGGCCAGTCTGTGGCTGAGTACGCCATCATCTCCACCACTGGTAAGACATTGCATCAGACAGGTGGGTGTTGCTATTAGTCTGAAGGGGCTATTCCCTCCCCTTCAAGGCTAATTTTCAATCTATGCCTCCACTGTATGATAGACTGACTGAGGATCACCTTGCTTTACTCCGCGAGGAAGTCAAGACTCTCCTGGCCAAGGGAGCCATAGTGATGGTTCCTGGGCCCGAAGTAGGCAGTGGTTGCTATTCCCGCTATTTTGGTCCCAAAGGTGGACTGAGGTCCTATCCTAGACCTCAGAGCCCTCAATTACTTCCTCAAAAAGGGGAAATTCAAGATGCTCACCCTTGCTCAGGAGCGGTCTGCCTTGGACCCAGGAGACTGGATGGTAGAGCTGGACTTGCAGGATGCCTATTTTCATATCCCAATATTGCCGGCCCATCGTTGCTACCTGCGGTTCACTAACACTTTCCATTTGCGGTGCTCCCCTTTGGCCTCCAGCGCCCCTCGGGTGTTCACAAATGTGATGGCGGTGGTCACAGCCCATCCGCGGAGATCAGGGGTTCCAGTCTTCCTCTATCTCGACAACTGGTTGTTGAAGGCAGTAGTCTACCACCTCCAGGCTACACCGAACCTCCTGCATTCGCTGGGGTTCACTATCAATGTGCCAAAGTCACACCTGACTCCCTCTCAGATGCTCTTTTTCATTGGAGTGGTTCGGGACACGGAGCAGTTTAAGGCCTATCCTCCCGAACGGCGAATCCAGGATATTTAGGCTATGATACCGATGTTGCAGCCTGGTGAGAATGACTGAGGCTGTTGGGCCTCATGACCTCCTGCTAGTGACTCATGCACGGTGGCACATGCGGACTCTGCAGTGGGACCTGAAGATCCAATGGTCACAGCTTCGAGGAAATCATACCGACCTTGTCCAGATTTCAGATGGCACTGCGAGAGACCTGCAGTGGTGGCTAAGAGACCGCGTTTGGTTCAAGGGCAGACCCCTCTCCCTTCCACAACCAGATCTAACAGTAGTGACAGATGCATCCTTTCTTGAATGGGCAGCCAATTGGGAGAGGTGGACATCAGATGGACTCTTGTCTCCCACAGAAGTCAAACTCCACATCAATCTGTTGGTGTTTCGGGTGATCCGACTGGCACTGAAAACCTTTCTTCTGTCCATGGAAGGCTCGTACAGGAGTTCACGGACAGCACCACTGCCATGAGGTACTGCTACAAACAGGGCAAGTGGGGTCATGGACCCTTTAAGATCCCTGCATCTCTGGACTTGGCTGGAACAGGGCGTTTCCCTGGTGGTACAACACCTGGCCGGTTCTCTGAACTCCAGGGTGGACTAGCTCAGCCGAAAGTGCCTTCCGGATCACAATTGGTGTCTACATCCGGAGGTGGCACACGATCTCTTTCAGCTGTGGGGAGAGCCTTGGTTAGAGCCGTTCGCCTCTGAAGAGCATGCCCAATGTCAGGTGTGCTGCGCATTCGAGTTTCCAAGGTGGCTCTCGCTTGGCTACCCTTTTCGCCGTGATTGGAGCTCAGGGCTCCTGTAGACCTTTCCGTGCATACCACTCCTGCCCAGAGTGCTTAAGAAGTTCGGGAGCAACCAGGCACAGGTTATTCTTGTGGCTCTCAACTGGGCATGTAAAGATTTGTATCCCTAGCTTCTAGACATGAGCTTAGATCCTTCGATCTGGCTGCCCCTTCAGAAGGATCTTCTGTCGCAGCAACAGGGGTGGGTTCTCCACCCGAACCTGTCCACTCGCTGCCTCCTTGCGTGGAGATTGCGCGGTGACAGTTGACAACTTTCGATGGAAGTCTGTGAGGTTATTTTGGCAGCCAGGCGTTCTCCACAAATTCTGTATAAGCCTTCCGATGGAACACATTTTGTAAATATTGTACTGACCGGTCTATTGACCCCCTATCTGCTCCTTTATCTGAAGTCCTACTGTTTATACTTTCTTTGACCCAGCAGGGCTCTGGGCGCATTGAAGGGCTATTTTTCTACCCTTTTCTCTTTTCTTCGACTGCCTAATCAATCCTCTTTTCAAATCTCCTCTGGTGCATAGATTATTATTATTTTTTTACATTAAAACTTTTTATTGATTTGATTTGAAAATCAGGACCATATACATTCAGAAGATATTCATGAGTGGCTGTAACTAGAGCTATAAATTAAAGCAACGCTACACATTCCCACATCAACAGTTTGGAAGGAACAGTACATTTGGCCCCCATCCCGGACCCCTCCGACATCACTGTCATGTTATGAAGATACATCATCTGCTTCGAGTTCTGGTGGAGTACGTTAGAATAGTTGTTAAAAATTATAATTTCAATAGAATGCGACAAAAAACAGATCACCACAAAATGAAAAGATGCTTACGAACGGAAATGTAATTTCCTTGTACTTCTAGCATTAGATGCAATTAACATTCAAAGCATTGAGTTATTACAAAGTACTTATTGGTGGTGCTCAAGGGTGTTTGAAACAAAACGTGGGATGGAGTAGTGAAGGTGAGTGGGCTTTCTGCCTAATTCTGGGCAATTCCATTCCATGGTTCAGGCTATAGTCGTGTCTAGAATACCTATGGGAAATTGCATGGGGGAAACTTGTTTGGGGATCCCCTTTTTCTCAGCTCCTGCTTGACAGATCATCCTGAAACATTTAAGACAACAGCTGAAGTGAGAGGCGAACTAGTTTTTTAAATTTTGGGAAGATTAGTCAAACAGCATTATTAACAAAGCAAAAATAACTTTTCCTACAGAAACTAGGTACTAATTAGAATTAAGGCTTCCAGTTTCCTGTTTTTTCGGTTTTATACAGATAAATACAGACGGAAAGCAATGTGTTATCTGTCTGCATTTTTTTTAAAGTGGATACATACAGAAAATTGTTTTTTTTTTCAAGTGACTTTCTGTTCTGTCTCTCATAAATTTTAGGCCAACAGCTAAGCAGATGGGCACCATGGGAAATTAAAAAACAGGAAGCAATTTCTTTCAATGACAGCATATGTCAACACACATTTGTGGTATAATGCTAATGTTTACCAGTGGATGTATTGCTATGTAATATTTTGCAGCTTAAATGGCTAAAACACAACAGAGATCAAAGTATGAGTGTGCCCCATCAGTTAAATAAATATGGAAATGCACAGTATTACAACTTTTTTATCCATAAAACACAAAATAAATATGGATAAATCCAGATAAAGTTGGCTGAAAATGGATAAAAAGAGACAAATATTTAATTGAATACCATAAAATCGGGAGCCCTAATTATAGCTACCTACTGGCGACCGCCAGTAGGTTATATTATATATCAAAACAAAACCCTTTGAGACATTGAGTGACGCATACATTATGCAAAAAAGGAGAGAACTCTAGGTAGTTCTCAAGTTTAGGTGGAAAGCAGCTCCTGTTGGAGCACTCAACACCAGCGACACTCTAGATCTGCTCACCTCAAATGTCTGTTTTTCTATCAAAGTTTTTAAGCATAGAATTAGCACAGTGCTATCCATGCCGAGATCGAAAATGAGTCTTTTGCCATTTATACAGCAAAGTCTTTAAGCATAGGACTAGTACAGTGCTGTCCTTCCGAGCTGTAAAATAACAAGCCATTTATCACTCCAGAAAAGGGGGTGGTGATGAACAGAGTGTCTGAATTAAGTAGACCACTCTTACCCAGTCCAAAGATCAGGGCTTGATCCATCACCGTTATTTATCTCACTGCACCATCCCAGCTCAGAACCTGGCTATATGCAAATCAGTCTGTCCCTGGCCCAGTGCATCATGGGAACAGGGCAGACTAAACTACCAAGCCAATTCTTCACCAGAAAGGAGACAAGCTACCGGGGGCCGGTTTCTGGCATTTCAGCCGTCTTCGGCCCGGCTTGCTTGAATCCTGATGGTGCAGTGAGAAAGGGATTCATGTCTGAGTATACCCTGCCACACCTATAGTGGCCAAAAACGGTTCAGAAAAGGGGGTGGTGATGAACAGAGTGTCTGAATTGAGCAGACCACTCCTACCCAGTCAACAGATCAGGGCTTGATCCATCACCGTTATTTATCTCACTGCCCCATCCCAGCTCAGAACCTGGCTATATGCAAATCAGTCTGTCCCTGGCCCAGTGCATCATGGGAACAGGGCAGACTAAACTACCAAGCCAATTCTTCACCAGAAAGGAGACAAGCTGCCGGGGACCGGTTTCTGGCATTTCAGCCGCCTTCGGCCCGGCTTGCTTGAATCCTGATGGAGCAGTGAGAAAGGGACTCATGTCTGAGTATACCCTGCCACACCTATAGTGGCCAAAAACGATTTACAAAAAGGGGGTGGTGATGAACCGAGTGTCTGAGTTAAACAGACCACTCTTACCCAGTCCAAAGATCAGGGCTTGATCCATCACCGTTATTTATCTCACTGCCCCATCCCAGCTCAGAACCTGGCTATATGCAAATCAGTCTGTCCCTGGCCCAGTGCATCATGGGAACAGGGCAGACTAAACTACCAAGCCAATTCTTCACCAGAAAGGAGACAAGCTGCCGGGGACCGGTTTCTGGCATTTCAGCCTTCTTCGGCCCGGCTTGCTTGAATCCTGATGGTGCAGTGAGAAAGGGACTCATGTCTGAGTATACCCTGCCACACCTATAGTGGCCAAAAACGGTTCAGAAAAGGGGGTGGTGATGAACAGAGTGTCTGAATTAAGCAGACCACTCTTACCCAGTCCAAAGATCAGGGCTTGATCCATCACCGTTATTTATCTCACTGCACCATCCCAGCTCAGAACCTGGCTATATGCAAATCAGTCTGTCCCTGGCCCAGTGCATCATGGGAACAGGGCAGACTAAACTACCAAGCCAATTCTTCACCAGAAAGGAGACAAGCTACCGGGGACCGGTTTCTGGCATTTCAGCCGTCTTCGGCCCGGCTTGCTTGAATCCTGATGGTGCAGTGAGAAAGGGACTCATGTCTGAGTATACCCTGCCACACCTATAGTGGCCAAAAACGGTTCAGAAAAGGGGGTGGTGATGAACAGAGTGTCTGAATTAAGCAGACCACTCTTACCCAGTCCAAAGATCAGGGCTTGATCCATCACCGTTATTTATCTCACTGCACCATCCCAGCTCAGAACCTGGCTATATGCAAATCAGTCTGTCCCTGGCCCAGTGCATCATGGGAACAGGGCAGACTAAACTACCAAGCCAATTCTTCACCAGAAAGGAGACAAGCTACCGGGGACCGGTTTCTGGCATTTCAGCCGTCTTCGGCCCGGCTTGCTTGAATCCTGATGGTGCAGTGAGAAAGGGACTCATGTCTGAGTATACCCTGCCACACCTATAGTGGCCAAAAACGGTTCAGAAAAGGGGGTGGTGATGAACAGAGTGTCTGAATTAAGCAGACCACTCTTACCCAGTCCAAAGATCAGGGCTTGATCCATCACCGTTATTTATCTCACTGCACCATCCCAGCTCAGAACCTGGCTATATGCAAATCAGTCTGTCCCTGGCCCAGTGCATCATGGGAACAGGGCAGACTAAACTACCAAGCCAATTCTTCACCAGAAAGGAGACAAGCTACCGGGGACCGGTTTCTGGCATTTCAGCCGTCTTCGGCCCGGCTTGCTTGAATCCTGATGGTGCAGTGAGAAAGGGACTCATGTCTGAGTATACCCTGCCACACCTATTGTGGCCAAAAACGGTTCAGAAAAGGGGGTGGTGATGAACAGAGTGTCTGAATTAAGCAGACCACTCTTACCAATTCCAAAGATCAAGGCTTGATCCATCACCGTTATTTATCTCACTGCACCATCCCAGCTCAGAACCTGGCTATATGCAAATCAGTCTGTCCCTGGCCCAGTGCATCATGGGAACAGGGCAGACTAAACTACCAAGCCAATTCTTCACCAGAAAGGAGACAAGCTACCGGGGACCGGTTTCTGGCATTTCAGCCGTCTTCGGCCCGGCTTGCTTGAATCCTGATGGTGCAGTGAGAAAGGGACTCATGTCTGAGTATACCCTGCCACACCTATAGTGGCCAAAAACGGTTCAGAAAAGGGGGTGGTGATGAACAGAGTGTCTGAATTAAGCAGACCACTCTTACCCAGTCCAAAGATCAGGGCTTGATCCATCACCGTTATTTATCTCACTGCCCCATCCCAGCTCAGAACCTGGCTATATGCAAATCAGTCTGTCCCTGGCCCAGTGCATCATGGGAACAGGGCAGACTAAACTACCAAGCCAATTCTTCACCAGAAAGGAGACAAGCTGCCGGGGACCGGTTTCTGGCATTTCAGCCTTCTTCGGCCCGGCTTGCTTGAATCCTGATGGAGCAGTGAGAAAGGGACTCATGTCTGAGTATACCCTGCCACACCTATAGTGGCCAAAAACGATTTACAAAAAGGGGGTGGTGATGAACCGAGTGTCTGAGTTAAACAGACCACTCTTACCCAGTCCAAAGATCAGGGCTTGATCCATCACCGTTATTTATCTCACTGCACCATCCCAGCTCAGAACCTGGCTATATGCAAATCAGTCTGTCCCTGGCCCAGTGCATCATGGGAACAGGGCAGACTAAACTACCAAGCCAATTCTTCACCAGAAAGGAGACAAGCTACCGGGTACTGGTTTCTGGCATTTCAGCCGTCTTCGGCCCGGCTTGCTTGAATCCTGATGGTGCAGTGAGAAAGGGACTCATGTCTGAGTATACCCTGCCACACCTATAGTGGCCAAAAACGGTTCAGAAAAGGGGGTGGTGATGAACAGAGTGTCTGAATTAAGCAGACCACTCTTACCCAGTCCAAAGATCAGGGCTTGATCCATCACCGTTATTTATCTCACTGCACCATCCCAGCTCAGAACCTGGCTATATGCAAATCAGTCTGTCCCTGGCCCAGTGCATCATGGGAACAGGGCAGACTAAACTACCAAGCCAATTCTTCACCAGAAAGGAGACAAGCTACCGGGGACCGGTTTCTGGCATTTCAGCCGTCTTCGGCCCGGCTTGCTTGAATCCTGATGGTGCAGTGAGAAAGGGACTCATGTCTGAGTATACCCTGCCACACCTATAGTGGCCAAAAACGGTTCAGAAAAGGGGGTGGTGATGAACAGAGTGTCTGAATTAAGCAGACCACTCTTACCCAGTCCAAAGATCAGGGCTTGATCCATCACCGTTATTTATCTCACTGCACCATCCCAGCTCAGAACCTGGCTATATGCAAATCAGTCTGTCCCTGGCCCAGTGCATCATGGGAACAGGGCAGACTAAACTACCAAGCCAATTCTTCACCAGAAAGGAGACAAGCTACCGGGGACCGGTTTCTGGCATTTCAGCCGTCTTCGGCCCGGCTTGCTTGAATCCTGATGGTGCAGTGAGAAAGGGACTCATGTCTGAGTATACCCTGCCACACCTATAGTGGCCAAAAACGGTTCAGAAAAGGGGGTGGTGATGAACAGAGTGTCTGAATTAAGCAGACCACTCTTACCCAGTCCAAAGATCAGGGCTTGATCCATCACCGTTATTTATCTCACTGCACCATCCCAGCTCAGAACCTGGCTATATGCAAATCAGTCTGTCCCTGGCCCAGTGCATCATGGGAACAGGGCAGACTAAACTACCAAGCAAATTCTTCACCAGAAAGGAGACAAGCTACCGGGGACCGGTTTCTGGCATTTCAGCCGTCTTCGGCCCGGCTTGCTTGAATCCTGATGGTTCAGTGAGAAAGGGACTCATGTCTGAGTATACCCTGCCACACCTATAGTGGCCAAAAACGGTTCAGAAAAGGGGGTGGTGATGAACAGAGTGTCTGAATTAAGCAGACCACTCTTACCCAGTCCAAAGATCAGGGCTTGATCCATCACCGTTATTTATCTCACTGCACCATCCCAGCTCAGAACCTGGCTATATGCAAATCAGTCTGTCCCTGGCCCAGTGCAGCATGGGAACAGGGCAGACTAAACTACCAAGCCAATTCTTCACCAGAAAGGAGACAAGCTACCGGGGACCGGTTTTTTGGCATTTCAGCCGTCTTCGGCCCGGCTTGCTTGAATCCTGATGGTGCAGTGAGCAAGGGACTCATGTCTGAGTATACCCTGCCACACCTATAGTGGCCAAAAACGGTTCAGAAAAGGGGGTGGTGATGAACAGAGTGTCTGAATTAAGCAGACCACTCTTACCCAGTCCAAAGATCAGGGCTTGATCCATCACCGTTATTTATCTCACTGCACCATCCCAGCTCAGAACCTGGCTATATGCAAATCAGTCTGTCCCTGGCCCAGTGCATCATGGGAACAGGGCAGACTAAACTACCAAGCCAATTCTTCACCAGAAAGGAGACAAGCTACCGGGGACCGGTTTCTGGCATTTCAGCCGTCTTCGGCCCGGCTTGCTTGAATCCTGATGGTGCAGTGAGAAAGGGACTCATGTCTGAGTATACCCTGCCACACCTATAGTGGCCAAAAACGGTTCAGAAAAGGGGGTGGTGATGAACAGAGTGTCTGAATTAAGCAGACCACTCTTACCCAGTCCAAAGATCAGGGCTTGATCCATCACCGTTATTTATCTCACTGCACCATCCCAGCTCAGAACCTGGCTATATGCAAATCAGTCTGTCCCTGGCCCAGTGCATCATGGGAACAGGGCAGACTAAACTACCAAGCCAATTCTTCACCAGAAAGGAGACAAGCTACCGGGGACCGGTTTCTGGCATTTCAGCCGTCTTCGGCCCGGCTTGCTTGAATCCTGATGGTGCAGTGAGAAAGGGACTCATGTCTGAGTATACCCTGCCACACCTATAGTGGCCAAAAACGGTGTGGTGATGAACAGAGTGTCTGAATTAAGCAGACCACTCTTACCCAGTCCAAAGATCAGGGCTTGATCCATCACCGTTATTTATCTCACTGCACCATCCCAGCTCAGAACCTGGCTATATGCAAATCAGTCTGTCCCTGGCCCAGTGCATCATGGGAACAGGGCAGACTAAACTACCAAGCCAATTCTTCACCAGAAAGGAGACAAGCTACCGGGGACCGGTTTTTGGCATTTCAGCCGTCTTCGGCCCGGCTTGCTTGAATCCTGATGGTGCAGTGAGAAAGGGACTCATGTCTGAGTATACCCTGCCACACCTATAGTGGCCAAAAACGGTTCAGAAAAGGGGGTGGTGATGAACAGAGTGTCTGAATTAAGCAGACCACTCTTACCCAGTCCAAAGATCAGGGCTTGATCCATCACCGTTATTTATCTCACTGCACCATCCCAGCTCAGAACCTGGCTATATGCAAATCAGTCTGTCCCTGGCCCATTGCATCATGGGAACAGGGCAGACTAAACTACCAAGCCAATTCTTCACCAGAAAGGAGACAAGCTACCGGGGACCGGTTTCTGGCATTTCAGCCGTCTTCGGCCCGGCTTGCTTGAATCCTGATGGTGCAGTGAGAAAGGGACTCATGTCTGAGTATACCCTGCCACACCTATAGTGGCCAAAAACGGTTCAGAAAAGGGGGTGGTGATGAACAGAGTGTCTGAATTAAGCAGACCACTCTTACCCAGTCCAAAGATCAGGGCTTGATCCATCACCGTTATTTATCTCACTGCACCATCCCAGCTCAGAACCTGGCTATATGCAAATCAGTCTGTCCCTGGCCCAGTGCATCATGGGAACAGGGCAGACTAAACTACCAAGCCAATTCTTCACCAGAAAGGAGACAAGCTACCGGGGACCGGTTTCTGGCATTTCAGCCGTCTTCGGCCCGGCTTGCTTGAATCCTGATGGTGCAGTGAGAAAGGGACTCATGTCTGAGTATACCCTGCCACACCTATAGTGGCCAAAAACGGTTCAGAAAAGGGGGTGGTGATGAACAGAGTGTCTGAATTAAGCAGACCACTCTTACCCAGTCCAAAGATCAGGGCTTGATCCATCACCGTTATTTATCTCACTGCACCATCCCAGCTCAGAACCTGGCTATATGCAAATCAGTCTGTCCCTGGCCCAGTGCATCATGGGAACAGGGCAGACTAAACTACCAAGCCAATTCTTCACCAGAAAGGAGACAAGCTACCGGGGACCGGTTTCTGGCATTTCAGCCGTCTTCGGCCCGGCTTGCTTGAATCCTGATGGTGCAGTGAGAAAGGGACTCATGTCTGAGTATACCCTGCCACACCTATAGTGGCCAAAAACGGTTCAGAAAAGGGGGTGGTGATGAACAGAGTGTCTGAATTAAGCAGACCACTCTTACCCAGTCCAAAGATCAGGGCTTGATCCATCACCGTTATTTATCTCACTGCACCATCCCAGCTCAGAACCTGGCTATATGCAAATCAGTCTGTCCCTGGCCCAGTGCATCATGGGAACAGGGCAGACTAAACTACCAAGCCAATTCTTCACCAGAAAGGAGACAAGCTACCGGGGACCGGTTTCTGGCATTTCAGCCGTCTTCGGCCCGGCTTGCTTGAATCCTGATGGTGCAGTGAGAAAGGGACTCATGTCTGAGTATACCCTGCCACACCTATAGTGGCCAAAAACGGTTCAGAAAAGGGGGTGGTGATGAACAGAGTGTCTGAATTAAGCAGACCACTCTTACCCAGTCCAAAGATCAGGGCTTGATCCATCACCGTTATTTATCTCACTGCACCATCCCAGCTCAGAACCTGGCTATATGCAAATCAGTCTGTCCCTGGCCCAGTGCATCATGGGAACAGGGCAGACTAAACTACCAAGCCAATTCTTCACCAGAAAGGAGACAAGCTACCGGGGACCGGTTTCTGGCATTTCAGCCGTCTTCGGCCCGGCTTGCTTGAATCCTGATGGTGCAGTGAGAAAGGGACTCATGTCTGAGTATACCCTGCCACACCTATAGTGGCCAAAAACGGTTCAGAAAAGGGGGTGGTGATGAACAGAGTGTCTGAATTAAGCAGACCACTCTTACCCAGTCCAAAGATCAGGGCTTGATCCATCACCGTTATTTATCTCACTGCACCATCCCAGCTCAGAACCTGGCTATATGCAAATCAGTCTGTCCCCGGCCCAGTGCATCATGGGAACAGGGCAGACTAAACTACCAAGCCAATTCTTCACCAGAAAGGAGACAAGCTACCGGGGACCGGTTTCTGGCATTTCAGCCGTCTTCGGCCCGGCTTGCTTGAATCCTGATGGTGCAGTGAGAAAGGGACTCATGTCTGAGTATACCCTGCCACACCTATAGTGGCCAAAAACGGTTCAGAAAAGGGGGTGGTGATGAACAGAGTGTCTGAATTAAGCAGACCACTCTTACCCAGTCCAAAGATCAGGGCTTGATCCATCACCGTTATTTATCTCACTGCACCATCCCAGCTCAGAACCTGGCTATATGCAAATCAGTCTGTCCCTGGCCCAGTGCATCATGGGAACAGGGCAGACTAAACTACCAAGCCAATTCTTCACCAGAAAGGAGACAAGCTACCGGGGACCGGTTTCTGGCATTTCAGCCGTCTTCGGCCCGGCTTGCTTGAATCCTGATGGTGCAGTGAGAAAGGGACTCATGTCTGAGTATACCCTGCCACACCTATAGTGGCCAGAAACGGTTCAGAAAAGGGGGTGGTGATGAACAGAGTGTCTGAATTAAGCAGACCACTCTTACCCAGTCCAAAGATCAGGGCTTGATCCATCACCGTTATTTATCTCACTGCACCATCCCAGCTCAGAACCTGGCTATATGCAAATCAGTCTGTCCCTGGCCCAGTGCATCATGGGAACAGGGCAGACTAAACTACCAAGCCAATTCTTCACCAGAAAGGAGACAAGCTACCGGGGACCGGTTTCTGGCATTTCAGCCGTCTTCGGCCCGGCTTGCTTGAATCCTGATGGTGCAGTGAGAAAGGGACTCATGTCTGAGTATACCCTGCCACACCTATAGTGGCCAAAAACGGTTCAGAAAAGGGGGTGGTGATGAACAGAGTGTCTGAATTAAGCAGACCACTCTTACCCAGTCCAAAGATCAGGGCTTGATCCATCACCGTTATTTATCTCACTGCACCATCCCAGCTCAGAACCTGGCTATATGCAAATCAGTCTGTCCCTGGCCCAGTGCATCATGGGAACAGGGCAGACTAAACTACCAAGCCAATTCTTCACCAGAAAGGAGACAAGCTACCGGGGACCGGTTTCTGGCATTTCAGCCGTCTTCGGCCCGGCTTGCTTGAATCCTGATGGTGCAGTGAGAAAGGGACTCATGTCTGAGTATACCCTGCCACACCTATTGTGGCCAAAAACGGTTCAGAAAAGGGGGTGGTGATGAACAGAGTGTCTGAATTAAGCAGACCACTCTTACCAATTCCAAAGATCAAGGCTTGATCCATCACCGTTATTTATCTCACTGCACCATCCCAGCTCAGAACCTGGCTATATGCAAATCAGTCTGTCCCTGGCCCAGTGCATCATGGGAACAGGGCAGACTAAACTACCAAGCCAATTCTTCACCAGAAAGGAGACAAGCTACCGGGGACCGGTTTCTGGCATTTCAGCCGTCTTCGGCCCGGCTTGCTTGAATCCTGATGGTGCAGTGAGAAAGGGACTCATGTCTGAGTATACCCTGCCACACCAATAGTGGCCAAAAACGGTTCAGAAAAGGGGGTGGTGATGAACAGAGTGTCTGAATTAAGCAGACCACTCTTACCCAGTCCAAAGATCAGGGCTTGATCCATCACCGTTATTTATCTCACTGCACCATCCCAGCTCAGAACCTGGCTATATGCAAATCAGTCTGTCCCTGGCCCAGTGCATCATGGGAACAGGGCAGACTAAACTACCAAGCCAATTCTTCACCAGAAAGGAGACAAGCTACCGGGTACTGGTTTCTGGCATTTCAGCCGTCTTCGGCCCGGCTTGCTTGAATCCTGATGGTGCAGTGAGAAAGGGACTCATGTCTGAGTATACCCTGCCACACCTATAGTGGCCAAAAACGGTTCAGAAAAGGGGGTGGTGATGAACAGAGTGTCTGAATTAAGCAGACCACTCTTACCCAGTCCAAAGATCAGGGCTTGATCCATCACCGTTATTTATCTCACTGCACCATCCCAGCTCAGAACCTGGCTATATGCAAATCAGTCTGTCCCTGGCCCAGTGCATCATGGGAACAGGGCAGACTAAACTACCAAGCCAATTCTTCACCAGAAAGGAGACAAGCTACCGGGGACCGGTTTCTGGCATTTCAGCCGTCTTCGGCCCGGCTTGCTTGAATCCTGATGGTGCAGTGAGAAAGGGACTCATGTCTGAGTATACCCTGCCACACCTATAGTGGCCAAAAACGGTTCAGAAAAGGGGGTGGTGATGAACAGAGTGTCTGAATTAAGCAGACCACTCTTACCCAGTCCAAAGATCAGGGCTTGATCCATCACCGTTATTTATCTCACTGCACCATCCCAGCTCAGAACCTGGCTATATGCAAATCAGTCTGTCCCTGGCCCAGTGCATCATGGGAACAGGGCAGACTAAACTACCAAGCAAATTCTTCACCAGAAAGGAGACAAGCTACCGGGGACCGGTTTCTGGCATTTCAGCCGTCTTCGGCCCGGCTTGCTTGAATCCTGATGGTTCAGTGAGAAAGGGACTCATGTCTGAGTATACCCTGCCACACCTATAGTGGCCAAAAACGGTTCAGAAAAGGGGGTGGTGATGAACAGAGTGTCTGAATTAAGCAGACCACTCTTACCCAGTCCAAAGATCAGGGCTTGATCCATCACCGTTATTTATCTCACTGCACCATCCCAGCTCAGAACCTGGCTATATGCAAATCAGTCTGTCCCTGGCCCAGTGCAGCATGGGAACAGGGCAGACTAAACTACCAAGCCAATTCTTCACCAGAAAGGAGACAAGCTACCGGGGACCGGTTTTTTGGCATTTCAGCCGTCTTCGGCCCGGCTTGCTTGAATCCTGATGGTGCAGTGAGCAAGGGACTCATGTCTGAGTATACCCTGCCACACCTATAGTGGCCAAAAACGGTTCAGAAAAGGGGGTGGTGATGAACAGAGTGTCTGAATTAAGCAGACCACTCTTACCCAGTCCAAAGATCAGGGCTTGATCCATCACCGTTATTTATCTCACTGCACCATCCCAGCTCAGAACCTGGCTATATGCAAATCAGTCTGTCCCTGGCCCAGTGCATCATGGGAACAGGGCAGACTAAACTACCAAGCCAATTCTTCACCAGAAAGGAGACAAGCTACCGGGGACCGGTTTCTGGCATTTCAGCCGTCTTCGGCCCGGCTTGCTTGAATCCTGATGGTGCAGTGAGAAAGGGACTCATGTCTGAGTATACCCTGCCACACCTATAGTGGCCAAAAACGGTTCAGAAAAGGGGGTGGTGATGAACAGAGTGTCTGAATTAAGCAGACCACTCTTACCCAGTCCAAAGATCAGGGCTTGATCCATCACCGTTATTTATCTCACTGCACCATCCCAGCTCAGAACCTGGCTATATGCAAATCAGTCTGTCCCTGGCCCAGTGCATCATGGGAACAGGGCAGACTAAACTACCAAGCCAATTCTTCACCAGAAAGGAGACAAGCTACCGGGGACCGGTTTCTGGCATTTCAGCCGTCTTAGGCCCGGCTTGCTTGAATCCTGATGGTGCAGTGAGAAAGGGACTCATGTCTGAGTATACCCTGCCACACCTATAGTGGCCAAAAACGGTTCAGAAAAGGGGGTGGTGATGAACAGAGTGTCTGAATTAAGCAGACCACTCTTACCCAGTCCAAAGATCAGGGCTTGATCCATCACCGTTATTTATCTCACTGCACCATCCCAGCTCAGAACCTGGCTATATGCAAATCAGTCTGTCCCTGGCCCAGTGCATCATGGGAACAGGGCAGACTAAACTACCAAGCCAATTCTTCACCAGAAAGGAGACAAGCTACCGGGGACCGGTTTCTGGCATTTCAGCCGTCTTCGGCCCGGCTTGCTTGAATCCTGATGGTGCAGTGAGAAAGGGACTCATGTCTGAGTATACCCTGCCACACCTATAGTGGCCAAAAACGGTTCAGAAAAGGGGGTGGTGATGAACAGAGTGTCTGAATTAAGCAGACCACTCTTACCCAGTCCAAAGATCAGGGCTTGATCCATCACCGTTATTTATCTCACTGCACCATCCCAGCTCAGAACCTGGCTATATGCAAATCAGTCTGTCCCTGGCCCAGTGCATCATGGGAACAGGGCAGACTAAACTACCAAGCCAATTCTTCACCAGAAAGGAGACAAGCTACCGGGGACCGGTTTCTGGCATTTCAGCCGTCTTCGGCCCGGCTTGCTTGAATCCTGATGGTGCAGTGAGAAAGGGACTCATGTCTGAGTATACCCTGCCACACCTATAGTGGCCAAAAACGGTTCAGAAAAGGGGGTGGTGATGAACAGAGTGTCTGAATTAAGCAGACCACTCTTACCCAGTCCAAAGATCAGGGCTTGATCCATCACCGTTATTTATCTCACTGCACCATCCCAGCTCAGAACCTGGCTATATGCAAATCAGTCTGTCCCTGGCCCAGTGCATCATGGGAACAGGGCAGACTAAACTACCAAGCCAATTCTTCACCAGAAAGGAGACAAGCTACCGGGGACCGGTTTCTGGCATTTCAGCCGTCTTCGGCCCGGCTTGCTTGAATCCTGATGGTGCAGTGAGAAAGGGACTCATGTCTGAGTATACCCTGCCACACCTATAGTGGCCAAAAACGGTTCAGAAAAGGGGGTGGTGATGAACAGAGTGTCTGAATTAAGCAGACCACTCTTACCCAGTCCAAAGATCAGGGCTTGATCCATCACCGTTATTTATCTCACTGCACCATCCCAGCTCAGAACCTGGCTATATGCAAATCAGTCTGTCCCTGGCCCAGTGCATCATGGGAACAGGGCAGACTAAACTACCAAGCCAATTCTTCACCAGAAAGGAGACAAGCTACCGGGGACCGGTTTCTGGCATTTCAGCCGTCTTCGGCCCGGCTTGCTTGAATCCTGATGGTGCAGTGAGAAAGGGACTCATGTCTGAGTATACCCTGCCACACCTATAGTGGCCAAAAACGGTTCAGAAAAGGGGGTGGTGATGAACAGAGTGTCTGAATTAAGCAGACCACTCTTACCCAGTCCAAAGATCAGGGCTTGATCCATCACCGTTATTTATCTCACTGCACCATCCCAGCTCAGAACCTGGCTATATGCAAATCAGTCTGTCCCTGGCCCAGTGCATCATGGGAACAGGGCAGACTAAACTACCAAGCCAATTCTTCACCAGAAAGGAGACAAGCTACCGGGGACCGGTTTCTGGCATTTCAGCCGTCTTCGGCCCGGCTTGCTTGAATCCTGATGGTGCAGTGAGAAAGGGACTCATGTCTGAGTATACCCTGCCACACCTAGAGTGGCCAAAAACGGTTCAGAAAAGGGGGTGGTGATGAACAGAGTGTCTGAATTAAGCAGACCACTCTTACCCAGTCCAAAGATCAGGGCTTGATCCATCACCGTTATTTATCTCACTGCACCATCCCAGCTCAGAACCTGGCTATATGCAAATCAGTCTGTCCCTGGCCCAGTGCATCATGGGAACAGGGCAGACTAAACTACCAAGCCTATTCTTCACCAGAAAGGAGACAAGCTACCGGGGACCGGTTTCTGGCATTTCAGCCGTCTTCGGTCCGGCTTGCTTGAATCCTGATGGTGCAGTGAGAAAGGGACTCATGTCTGAGTATACCCTGCCACACCTATAGTGGCCAAAAACGGTTCAGAAAAGGGGGTGGTGATGAACAGAGTGTCTGAATTAAGCAGACCACTCTTACCCAGTCCAAAGATCAGGGCTTGATCCATCACCGTTATTTATCTCACTGCCCCATCCCAGCTCAGAACCTGGCTATATGCAAATCAGTCTGTCCCTGGCCCAGTGCATCATGGGAACAGGGCAGACTAAACTACCAAGCCAATTCTTCACCAGAAAGGAGACAAGCTGCCGGGGACCGGTTTCTGGCATTTCAGCCTTCTTCGGCCCGGCTTGCTTGAATCCTGATGGAGCAGTGAGAAAGGGACTCATGTCTGAGTATACCCTGCCACACCTATAGTGGCCAAAAACGATTTACAAAAAGGGGGTGGTGATGAACCGAGTGTCTGAGTTAAACAGACCACTCTTACCCAGTCCAAAGATCAGGGCTTGATCCATCACCGTTATTTATCTCACTGCACCATCCCAGCTCAGAACCTGGCTATATGCAAATCAGTCTGTCCCTGGCCCAGTGCATCATGGGAACAGGGCAGACTAAACTACCAAGCCAATTCTTCACCAGAAAGGAGACAAGCTACCGGGGACCGGTTTCTGGCATTTCAGCCGTCTTCGGCCCGGCTTGCTTGAATCCTGATGGTGCAGTGAGAAAGGGACTCATGTCTGAGTATACCCTGCCACACCAATAGTGGCCAAAAACGGTTCAGAAAAGGGGGTGGTGATGAACAGAGTGTCTGAATTAAGCAGACCACTCTTACCCAGTCCAAAGATCAGGGCTTGATCCATCACCGTTATTTATCTCACTGCCCCATCCCAGCTCAGAACCTGGCTATATGCAAATCAGTCTGTCCCTGGCCCAGTGCATCATGGGAACAGGGCAGACTAAACTACCAAGCCAATTCTTCACCAGAAAGGAGACAAGCTGCCGGGGACCGGTTTCTGGCATTTCAGCCTTCTTCGGCCCGGCTTGCTTGAATCCTGATGGAGCAGTGAGAAAGGGACTCATGTCTGAGTATACCCTGCCACACCTATAGTGGCCAAAAACGATTTACAAAAAGGGGGTGGTGATGAACCGAGTGTCTGAGTTAAACAGACCACTCTTACCCAGTCCAAAGATCAGGGCTTGATCCATCACCGTTATTTATCTCACTGCACCATCCCAGCTCAGAACCTGGCTATATGCAAATCAGTCTGTCCCTGGCCCAGTGCATCATGGGAACAGGGCAGACTAAACTACCAAGCCAATTCTTCACCAGAAAGGAGACAAGCTACCGGGGACCGGTTTCTGGCATTTCAGCCGTCTTCGGCCCGGCTTGCTTGAATCCTGATGGTGCAGTGAGAAAGGGACTCATGTCTGAGTATACCCTGCCACACCTATAGTGGCCAAAAACGGTTCAGAAAAGGGGGTGGTGATGAACAGAGTGTCTGAATTAAGCAGACCACTCTTACCCAGTCCAAAGATCAGGGCTTGATCCATCACCGTTATTTATCTCACTGCACCATCCCAGCTCAGAACCTGGCTATATGCAAATCAGTCTGTCCCTGGCCCAGTGCATCATGGGAACAGGGCAGACTAAACTACCAAGCCAATTCTTCACCAGAAAGGAGACAAGCTACCGGGGACCGGTTTCTGGCATTTCAGCCGTCTTCGGCCCGGCTTGCTTGAATCCTGATGGTGCAGTGAGAAAGGGACTCATGTCTGAGTATACCCTGCCACACCTATAGTGGCCAAAAACGGTTCAGAAAAGGGGGTGGTGATGAACAGAGTGTCTGAATTAAGCAGACCACTCTTACCAATTCCAAAGATCAAGGCTTGATCCATCACCGTTATTTATCTCACTGCACCATCCCAGCTCAGAACCTGGCTATATGCAAATCAGTCTGTCCCTGGCCCAGTGCATCATGGGAACAGGGCAGACTAAACTACCAAGCCAATTCTTCACCAGAAAGGAGACAAGCTACCGGGTACTGGTTTCTGGCATTTCAGCCGTCTTCGGCCCGGCTTGCTTGAATCCTGATGGTGCAGTGAGAAAGGGACTCATGTCTGAGTATACCCTGCCACACCTATAGTGGCCAAAAACGGTTCAGAAAAGGGGGTGGTGATGAACAGAGTGTCTGAATTAAGCAGACCACTCTTACCCAGTCCAAAGATCAGGGCTTGATCCATCACCGTTATTTATCTCACTGCACCATCCCAGCTCAGAACCTGGCTATATGCAAATCAGTCTGTCCCTGGCCCAGTGCATCATGGGAACAGGGCAGACTAAACTACCAAGCCAATTCTTCACCAGAAAGGAGACAAGCTACCAGGGACCGGTTTCTGGCATTTCAGCCGTCTTCGGCCCGGCTTGCTTGAATCCTGATGGTGCAGTGAGAAAGGGACTCATGTCTGAGTATACCCTGCCACACCTATAGTGGCCAAAAACGGTTCAGAAAAGGGGGTGGTGATGAACAGAGTGTCTGAATTAAGCAGACCACTCTTACCCAGTCCAAAGATCAGGGCTTGATCCATCACCGTTATTTATCTCACTGCACCATCCCAGCTCAGAACCTGGCTATATGCAAATCAGTCTGTCCCTGGCCCAGTGCATCATGGGAACAGGGCAGACTAAACTACCAAGCCAATTCTTCACCAGAAAGGAGACAAGCTACCGGGGACCGGTTTCTGGCATTTCAGCCGTCTTCGGCCCGGCTTGCTTGAATCCTGATGGTGCAGTGAGAAAGGGACTCATGTCTGAGTATACCCTGCCACACCTATAGTGGCCAAAAACGGTTCAGAAAAGGGGGTGGTGATGAACAGAGTGTCTGAATTAAGCAGACCACTCTTACCCAGTCCAAAGATCAGGGCTTGATCCATCACCGTTATTTATCTCACTGCACCATCCCAGCACCTGGCTATATGCAAATCAGTCTGTCCCTGGCCCAGTGCATCATGGGAACAGGGCAGACTAAACTACCAAGCCAATTCTTCACCAGAAAGGAGACATGCTACCGGGGACCGGTTTTTGGCATTTCAGCCGTCTTCGGCCCGGCTTGCTTGAATCCTGATGGTGCAGTGAGAAAGGGACTCATGTCTGAGTATACCCTGCCACACCTATAGTGGCCAAAAACGGTTCAGAAAAGGGGGTGGTGATGAACAGAGTGTCTGAATTAAGCAGACCACTCTTACCCAGTCCAAAGATCAGGGCTTGATCCATCACCGTTATTTATCTCACTGCACCATCCCAGCTCAGAACCTGGCTATATGCAAATCAGTCTGTCCCTGGCCCAGTGCATCATGGGAACAGGGCAGACTAAACTACCAAGCCAATTCTTCACCAGAAAGGAGACAAGCTACCGGGGACCGGTTTCTGGCATTTCAGCCGTCTTCGGCCCGGCTTGCTTGAATCCTGATGGTGCAGTGAGAAAGGGACTCATGTCTGAGTATACCCTGCCACACCTATAGTGGCCAAAAACGGTTCAGCAAAGGGGGTGGTGATGAACAGAGTGTCTGAATTAAGCAGACCACTCTTACCCAGTCCAAAGATCAGGGCTTGATCCATCACCGTTATTTATCTCACTGCACCATCCCAGCTCAGAACCTGGCTATATGCAAATCAGTCTGTCCCTGGCCCAGTGCATCATGGGAACAGGGCAGACTAAACTACCAAGCCAATTCTTCACCAGAAAGGAGACAAGCTACCGGGGACCGGTTTCTGGCATTTCAGCCGTCTTCGGCCCGGCTTGCTTGAATCCTGATGGTGCAGTGAGAAAGGGACTCCTGTCTGAGTATACCCTGCCACACCTATAGTGGCCAAAAACGGTTCAGAAAAGGGGGTGGTGATGAACAGAGTGTCTGAATTAAGCAGACCACTCTTACCCAGTCCAAAGATCAGGGCTTGATCCATCACCGTTATTTATCTCACTGCACCATCCCAGCTCAGAACCTGGCTATATGCAAATCAGTCTGTCCCTGGCCCAGTGCATCATGGGAACAGGGCAGACTAAACTACCAAGCCAATTCTTCACCAGAAAGGAGACAAGCTACCGGGGACCGGTTTCTGGCATTTCAGCCGTCTTCGGCCCGGCTTGCTTGAATCCTGATGGTGCAGTGAGAAAGGGACTCATGTCTGAGTATACCCTGCCACACCTATAGTGGCCAAAAACGGTTCAGAAAAGGGGGTGGTGATGAACAGAGTGTCTGAATTAAGCAGACCACTCTTACCCAGTCCAAAGATCAGGGCTTGATCCATCACCGTTATTTATCTCACTGCACCATCCCAGCTCAGAACCTGGCTATATGCAAATCAGTCTGTCCCTGGCCCAGTGCATCATGGGAACAGGGCAGACTAAACTACCAAGCCAATTCTTCACCAGAAAGGAGACAAGCTACCGGGGACCGGTTTCTGGCATTTCAGCCGTCTTCGGCCCGGCTTGCTTGAATCCTGATGGTGCAGTGAGAAAGGGACTCATGTCTGAGTATACCCTGCCACACCTATAGTGGCCAAAAACGGTTCAGAAAAGGGGGTGGTGATGAACAGAGTGTCTGAATTAAGCAGACCACTCTTACCCAGTCCAAAGATCAGGGCTTGATCCATCACCGTTATTTATCTCACTGCACCATCCCAGCTCAGAACCTGGCTATATGCAAATCAGTCTGTCCCTGGCCCAGTGCATCATGGGAACAGGGCAGACTAAACTACCAAGCCAATTCTTCACCAGAAAGGAGACAAGCTACCGGGGACCGGTTTCTGGCATTTCAGCCGTCTTCGGCCCGGCTTGCTTGAATCCTGATGGTGCAGTGAGAAAGGGACTCATGTCTGAGTATACCCTGCCACACCTATAGTGGCCAAAAACGGTTCAGAAAAGGGGGTGGTGATGAACAGAGTGTCTGAATTAAGCAGACCACTCTTACCCAGTCCAAAGATCAGGGCTTGATCCATCACCGTTATTTATCTCACTGCACCATCCCAGCTCAGAACCTGGCTATATGCAAATCAGTCTGTCCCTGGCCCAGTGCATCATGGGAACAGGGCAGACTAAACTACCAAGCCAATTCTTCACCAGAAAGGAGACAAGCTACCGGGGACCGGTTTCTGGCATTTCAGCCGTCTTCGGCCCGGCTTGCTTGAATCCTGATGGTGCAGTGAGAAAGGGACTCATGTCTGAGTATACCCTGCCACACCTATAGTGGCCAAAAACGGTTCAGAAAAGGGGGTGGTGATGAACAGAGTGTCTGAATTAAGCAGACCACTCTTACCCAGTCCAAAGATCAGGGCTTGATCCATCACCGTTATTTATCTCACTGCACCATCCCAGCTCAGAACCTGGCTATATGCAAATCAGTCTGTCCCTGGCCCAGTGCATCATGGGAACAGGGCAGACTAAACTACCAAGCCAATTCTTCACCAGAAAGGAGACAAGCTACCGGGGACCGGTTTCTGGCATTTCAGCCGTCTTCGGCCCGGCTTGCTTGAATCCTGATGGTGCAGTGAGAAAGGGACTCATGTCTGAGTATACCCTGCCACACCTATAGTGGCCAAAAACGGTTCAGAAAAGGGGGTGGTGATGAACAGAGTGTCTGAATTAAGCAGACCACTCTTACCCAGTCCAAAGATCAGGGCTTGATCCATCACCGTTATTTATCTCACTGCACCATCCCAGCTCAGAACCTGGCTATATGCAAATCAGTCTGTCCCTGGCCCAGTGCATCATGGGAACAGGGCAGACTAAACTACCAAGCCAATTCTTCACCAGAAAGGAGACAAGCTACCGGGGACCGGTTTCTGGCATTTCAGCCGTCTTCGGCCCGGCTTGCTTGAATCCTGATGGTGCAGTGAGAAAGGGACTCATGTCTGAGTATACCCTGCCACACCTATAGTGGCCAAAAACGGTTCAGAAAAGGGGGTGGTGATGAACAGAGTGTCTGAATTAAGCAGACCACTCTTACCCAGTCCAAAGATCAGGGCTTGATCCATCACCGTTATTTATCTCACTGCACCATCCCAGCTCAGAACCTGGCTATATGCAAATCAGTCTGTCCCTGGCCCAGTGCATCATGGGAACAGGGCAGACTAAACTACCAAGCCAATTCTTCACCAGAAAGGAGACAAGCTACCGGGGACCGGTTTCTGGCATTTCAGCCGTCTTCGGCCCGGCTTGCTTGAATCCTGATGGTGCAGTGAGAAAGGGACTCATGTCTGAGTATACCCTGCCACACCAATAGTGGCCAAAAACGGTTCAGAAAAGGGGGTGGTGATGAACAGAGTGTCTGAATTAAGCAGACCACTCTTACCCAGTCCAAAGATCAGGGCTTGATCCATCACCGTTATTTATCTCACTGCCCCATCCCAGCTCAGAACCTGGCTATATGCAAATCAGTCTGTCCCTGGCCCAGTGCATCATGGGAACAGGGCAGACTAAACTACCAAGCCAATTCTTCACCAGAAAGGAGACAAGCTGCCGGGGACCGGTTTCTGGCATTTCAGCCTTCTTCGGCCCGGCTTGCTTGAATCCTGATGGAGCAGTGAGAAAGGGACTCATGTCTGAGTATACCCTGCCACACCTATAGTGGCCAAAAACGATTTACAAAAAGGGGGTGGTGATGAACCGAGTGTCTGAGTTAAACAGACCACTCTTACCCAGTCCAAAGATCAGGGCTTGATCCATCACCGTTATTTATCTCACTGCACCATCCCAGCTCAGAACCTGGCTATATGCAAATCAGTCTGTCCCTGGCCCAGTGCATCATGGGAACAGGGCAGACTAAACTACCAAGCCAATTCTTCACCAGAAAGGAGACAAGCTACCGGGGACCGGTTTCTGGCATTTCAGCCGTCTTCGGCCCGGCTTGCTTGAATCCTGATGGTGCAGTGAGAAAGGGACTCATGTCTGAGTATACCCTGCCACACCTATAGTGGCCAAAAATGGTTCAGAAAAGGGGGTGGTGATGAACAGAGTGTCTGAATTAAGCAGACCACTCTTACCCAGTCCAAAGATCAGGGCTTGATCCATCACCGTTATTTATCTCACTGCACCATCCCAGCTCAGAACCTGGCTATATGCAAATCAGTCTGTCCCTGGCCCAGTGCATCATGGGAACAGGGCAGACTAAACTACCAAGCCAATTCTTCACCAGAAAGGAGACAAGCTACCGGGGACCGGTTTCTGGCATTTCAGCCGTCTTCGGCCCGGCTTGCTTGAATCCTGATGGTGCAGTGAGAAAGGGACTCATGTCTGAGTATACCCTGCCACACCTATAGTGGCCAAAAACGGTTCAGAAAAGGGGGTGGTGATGAACAGAGTGTCTGAATTAAGCAGACCACTCTTACCCAGTCCAAAGATCAGGGCTTGATCCATCACCGTTATTTATCTCACTGCACCATCCCAGCTCAGAACCTGGCTATATGCAAATCAGTCTGTCCCTGGCCCAGTGCATCATGGGAACAGGGCAGACTAAACTACCAAGCAAATTCTTCACCAGAAAGGAGACAAGCTACCGGGGACCGGTTTCTGGCATTTCAGCCGTCTTCGGCCCGGCTTGCTTGAATCCTGATGGTTCAGTGAGAAAGGGACTCATGTCTGAGTATACCCTGCCACACCTATAGTGGCCAAAAACGGTTCAGAAAAGGGGGTGGTGATGAACAGAGTGTCTGAATTAAGCAGACCACTCTTACCCAGTCCAAAGATCAGGGCTTGATCCATCACCGTTATTTATCTCACTGCACCATCCCAGCTCAGAACCTGGCTATATGCAAATCAGTCTGTCCCTGGCCCAGTGCAGCATGGGAACAGGGCAGACTAAACTACCAAGCCAATTCTTCACCAGAAAGGAGACAAGCTACCGGGGACCGGTTTTTTGGCATTTCAGCCGTCTTCGGCCCGGCTTGCTTGAATCCTGATGGTGCAGTGAGCAAGGGACTCATGTCTGAGTATACCCTGCCACACCTATAGTGGCCAAAAACGGTTCAGAAAAGGGGGTGGTGATGAACAGAGTGTCTGAATTAAGCAGACCACTCTTACCCAGTCCAAAGATCAGGGCTTGATCCATCACCGTTATTTATCTCACTGCACCATCCCAGCTCAGAACCTGGCTATATGCAAATCAGTCTGTCCCTGGCCCAGTGCATCATGGGAACAGGGCAGACTAAACTACCAAGCCAATTCTTCACCAGAAAGGAGACAAGCTACCGGGGACCGGTTTCTGGCATTTCAGCCGTCTTCGGCCCGGCTTGCTTGAATCCTGATGGTGCAGTGAGAAAGGGACTCATGTCTGAGTATACCCTGCCACACCTATAGTGGCCAAAAACGGTTCAGAAAAGGGGGTGGTGATGAACAGAGTGTCTGAATTAAGCAGACCACTCTTACCCAGTCCAAAGATCAGGGCTTGATCCATCACCGTTATTTATCTCACTGCACCATCCCAGCTCAGAACCTGGCTATATGCAAATCAGTCTGTCCCTGGCCCAGTGCATCATGGGAACAGGGCAGACTAAACTACCAAGCCAATTCTTCACCAGAAAGGAGACAAGCTACCGGGGACCGGTTTCTGGCATTTCAGCCGTCTTCGGCCCGGCTTGCTTGAATCCTGATGGTGCAGTGAGAAAGGGACTCATGTCTGAGTATACCCTGCCACACCTATAGTGGCCAAAAACGGTTCAGAAAAGGGGGTGGTGATGAACAGAGTGTCTGAATTAAGCAGACCACTCTTACCCAGTCCAAAGATCAGGGCTTGATCCATCACCGTTATTTATCTCACTGCACCATCCCAGCTCAGAACCTGGCTATATGCAAATCAGTCTGTCCCTGGCCCAGTGCATCATGGGAACAGGGCAGACTAAACTACCAAGCCAATTCTTCACCAGAAAGGAGACAAGCTACCGGGGACCGGTTTCTGGCATTTCAGCCGTCTTCGGCCCGGCTTGCTTGAATCCTGATGGTGCAGTGAGAAAGGGACTCATGTCTGAGTATACCCTGCCACACCTATAGTGGCCAAAAACGGTTCAGAAAAGGGGGTGGTGATGAACAGAGTGTCTGAATTAAGCAGACCACTCTTACCCAGTCCAAAGATCAGGGCTTGATCCATCACCGTTATTTATCTCACTGCACCATCCCAGCTCAGAACCTGGCTATATGCAAATCAGTCTGTCCCTGGCCCAGTGCATCATGGGAACAGGGCAGACTAAACTACCAAGCCAATTCTTCACCAGAAAGGAGACAAGCTACCGGGGACCGGTTTCTGGCATTTCAGCCGTCTTCGGCCCGGCTTGCTTGAATCCTGATGGTGCAGTGAGAAAGGGACTCATGTCTGAGTATACCCTGCCACACCTATAGTGGCCAAAAACGGTTCAGAAAAGGGGGTGGTGATGAACAGAGTGTCTGAATTAAGCAGACCACTCTTACCCAGTCCAAAGATCAGGGCTTGATCCATCACCGTTATTTATCTCACTGCACCATCCCAGCTCAGAACCTGGCTATATGCAAATCAGTCTGTCCCTGGCCCAGTGCATCATGGGAACAGGGCAGACTAAACTACCAAGCCAATTCTTCACCAGAAAGGAGACAAGCTACCGGGGACCGGTTTCTGGCATTTCAGCCGTCTTCGGCCCGGCTTGCTTGAATCCTGATGGTGCAGTGAGAAAGGGACTCATGTCTGAGTATACCCTGCCACACCTATAGTGGCCAAAAACGGTTCAGAAAAGGGGGTGGTGATGAACAGAGTGTCTGAATTAAGCAGACCACTCTTACCCAGTCCAAAGATCAGGGCTTGATCCATCACCGTTATTTATCTCACTGCACCATCCCAGCTCAGAACCTGGCTATATGCAAATCAGTCTGTCCCTGGCCCAGTGCATCATGGGAACAGGGCAGACTAAACTACCAAGCCAATTCTTCACCAGAAAGGAGACAAGCTACCGGGGACCGGTTTCTGGCATTTCAGCCGTCTTCGGCCCGGCTTGCTTGAATCCTGATGGTGCAGTGAGAAAGGGACTCATGTCTGAGTATGCCCTGCCACACCTATTGTGGCCAAAAACGGTTCAGAAAAGGGGGTGGTGATGAACAGAGTGTCTGAATTAAGCAGACCACTCTTACCAATTCCAAAGATCAAGGCTTGATCCATCACCGTTATTTATTTCACTGCACCATCCCAGCTCAGAACCTGGCTATATGCAAATCAGTCTGTCCCTGGCCCAGTGCATCATGGGAACAGGGCAGACTAAACTACCAAGCCAATTCTTCACCAGAAAGGAGACAAGCTACCGGGGACCGGTTTCTGGCATTTCAGCCGTCTTCGGCCCGGCTTGCTTGAATCCTGATGGTGCAGTGAGAAAGGGACTCATGTCTGAGTATACCCTGCCACACCAATAGTGGCCAAAAACGGTTCAGAAAAGGGGGTGGTGATGAACAGAGTGTCTGAATTAAGCAGACCACTCTTACCCAGTCCAAAGATCAGGGCTTGATCCATCACCGTTATTTATCTCACTGCCCCATCCCAGCTCAGAACCTGGCTATATGCAAATCAGTCTGTCCCTGGCCCAGTGCATCATGGGAACAGGGCAGACTAAACTACCAAGCCAATTCTTCACCAGAAAGGAGACAAGCTGCCGGGGACCGGTTTCTGGCATTTCAGCCTTCTTCGGCCCGGCTTGCTTGAATCCTGATGGAGCAGTGAGAAAGGGACTCATGTCTGAGTATACCCTGCCACACCTATAGTGGCCAAAAACGATTTACAAAAAGGGGGTGGTGATGAACCGAGTGTCTGAGTTAAACAGACCACTCTTACCCAGTCCAAAGATCAGGGCTTGATCCATCACCGTTATTTATCTCACTGCACCATCCCAGCTCAGAACCTGGCTATATGCAAATCAGTCTGTCCCTGGCCCAGTGCATCATGGGAACAGGGCAGACTAAACTACCAAGCCAATTCTTCACCAGAAAGGAGACAAGCTACCGGGGACCGGTTTCTGGCATTTCAGCCGTCTTCGGCCCGGCTTGCTTGAATCCTGATGGTGCAGTGAGAAAGGGACTCATGTCTGAGTATACCCTGCCACACCTATAGTGGCCAAAAACGGTTCAGAAAAGGGGGTGGTGATGAACAGAGTGTCTGAATTAAGCAGACCACTCTTACCCAGTCCAAAGATCAGGGCTTGATCCATCACCGTTATTTATCTCACTGCACCATCCCAGCTCAGAACCTGGCTATATGCAAATCAGTCTGTCCCTGGCCCAGTGCATCATGGGAACAGGGCAGACTAAACTACCAAGCCAATTCTTCACCAGAAAGGAGACAAGCTACCGGGGACCGGTTTCTGGCATTTCAGCCGTCTTCGGCCCGGCTTGCTTGAATCCTGATGGTGCAGTGAGAAAGGGACTCATGTCTGAGTATACCCTGCCACACCTATAGTGGCCAAAAACGGTTCAGAAAAGGGGGTGGTGATGAACAGAGTGTCTGAATTAAGCAGACCACTCTTACCCAGTCCAAAGATCAGGGCTTGATCCATCACCGTTATTTATCTCACTGCACCATCCCAGCTCAGAACCTGGCTATATGCAAATCAGTCTGTCCCTGGCCCAGTGCATCATGGGAACAGGGCAGACTAAACTACCAAGCCAATTCTTCACCAGAAAGGAGACAAGCTACCGGGTACTGGTTTCTGGCATTTCAGCCGTCTTCGGCCCGGCTTGCTTGAATCCTGATGGTGCAGTGAGAAAGGGACTCATGTCTGAGTATACCCTGCCACACCTATAGTGGCCAAAAACGGTTCAGAAAAGGGGGTGGTGATGAACAGAGTGTCTGAATTAAGCAGACCACTCTTACCCAGTCCAAAGATCAGGGCTTGATCCATCACCGTTATTTATCTCACTGCACCATCCCAGCTCAGAACCTGGCTATATGCAAATCAGTCTGTCCCTGGCCCAGTGCATCATGGAAACAGGGCAGACTAAACTACCAAGCCAATTCTTCACCAGAAAGGAGACAAGCTACCGGGGACCGGTTTCTGGCATTTCAGCCGTCTTCGGCCCGGCTTGCTTGAATCCTGATGGTGCAGTGAGAAAGGGACTCATGTCTGAGTATACCCTGCCACACCTATAGTGGCCAAAAACGGTTCAGAAAAGGGGGTGGTGATGAACAGAGTGTCTGAATTAAGCAGACCACTCTTACCCAGTCCAAAGATCAGGGCTTGATCCATCACCGTTATTTATCTCACTGCACCATCCCAGCTCAGAACCTGGCTATATGCAAATCAGTCTGTCCCTGGCCCAGTGCATCATGGGAACAGGGCAGACTAAACTACCAAGCAAATTCTTCACCAGAAAGGAGACAAGCTACCGGGGACCGGTTTCTGGCATTTCAGCCGTCTTCGGCCCGGCTTGCTTGAATCCTGATGGTTCAGTGAGAAAGGGACTCATGTCTGAGTATACCCTGCCACACCTATAGTGGCCAAAAACGGTTCAGAAAAGGGGGTGGTGATGAACAGAGTGTCTGAATTAAGCAGACCACTCTTACCCAGTCCAAAGATCAGGGCTTGATCCATCACCGTTATTTATCTCACTGCACCATCCCAGCTCAGAACCTGGCTATATGCAAATCAGTCTGTCCCTGGCCCAGTGCAGCATGGGAACAGGGCAGACTAAACTACCAAGCCAATTCTTCACCAGAAAGGAGACAAGCTACCGGGGACCGGTTTTTTGGCATTTCAGCCGTCTTCGGCCCGGCTTGCTTGAATCCTGATGGTGCAGTGAGCAAGGGACTCATGTCTGAGTATACCCTGCCACACCTATAGTGGCCAAAAACGGTTCAGAAAAGGGGGTGGTGATGAACAGAGTGTCTGAATTAAGCAGACCACTCTTACCCAGTCCAAAGATCAGGGCTTGATCCATCACCGTTATTTATCTCACTGCACCATCCCAGCTCAGAACCTGGCTATATGCAAATCAGTCTGTCCCTGGCCCAGTGCATCATGGGAACAGGGCAGACTAAACTACCAAGCCAATTCTTCACCAGAAAGGAGACAAGCTACCGGGGACCGGTTTCTGGCATTTCAGCCGTCTTCGGCCCGGCTTGCTTGAATCCTGATGGTGCAGTGAGAAAGGGACTCATGTCTGAGTATACCCTGCCACACCTATAGTGGCCAAAAACGGTTCAGAAAAGGGGGTGGTGATGAACAGAGTGTCTGAATTAAGCAGACCACTCTTACCCAGTCCAAAGATCAGGGCTTGATCCATCACCGTTATTTATCTCACTGCACCATCCCAGCTCAGAACCTGGCTATATGCAAATCAGTCTGTCCCTGGCCCAGTGCATCATGGGAACAGGGCAGACTAAACTACCAAGCCAATTCTTCACCAGAAAGGAGACAAGCTACCGGGGACCGGTTTCTGGCATTTCAGCCGTCTTCGGCCCGGCTTGCTTGAATCCTGATGGTGCAGTGAGAAAGGGACTCATGTCTGAGTATACCCTGCCACACCTATAGTGGCCAAAAACGGTGTGGTGATGAACAGAGTGTCTGAATTAAGCAGACCACTCTTACCCAGTCCAAAGATCAGGGCTTGATCCATCACCGTTATTTATCTCACTGCACCATCCCAGCTCAGAACCTGGCTATATGCAAATCAGTCTGTCCCTGGCCCAGTGCATCATGGGAACAGGGCAGACTAAACTACCAAGCCAATTCTTCACCAGAAAGGAGACAAGCTACCGGGGACCGGTTTTTGGCATTTCAGCCGTCTTCGGCCCGGCTTGCTTGAATCCTGATGGTGCAGTGAGAAAGGGACTCATGTCTGAGTATACCCTGCCACACCTATAGTGGCCAAAAACGGTTCAGAAAAGGGGGTGGTGATGAACAGAGTGTCTGAATTAAGCAGACCACTCTTACCCAGTCCAAAGATCAGGGCTTGATCCATCACCGTTATTTATCTCACTGCACCATCCCAGCTCAGAACCTGGCTATATGCAAATCAGTCTGTCCCTGGCCCATTGCATCATGGGAACAGGGCAGACTAAACTACCAAGCCAATTCTTCACCAGAAAGGAGACAAGCTACCGGGGACCGGTTTCTGGCATTTCAGCCGTCTTCGGCCCGGCTTGCTTGAATCCTGATGGTGCAGTGAGAAAGGGACTCATGTCTGAGTATACCCTGCCACACCTATAGTGGCCAAAAACGGTTCAGAAAAGGGGGTGGTGATGAACAGAGTGTCTGAATTAAGCAGACCACTCTTACCCAGTCCAAAGATCAGGGCTTGATCCATCACCGTTATTTATCTCACTGCACCATCCCAGCTCAGAACCTGGCTATATGCAAATCAGTCTGTCCCTGGCCCAGTGCATCATGGGAACAGGGCAGACTAAACTACCAAGCCAATTCTTCACCAGAAAGGAGACAAGCTACCGGGGACCGGTTTCTGGCATTTCAGCCGTCTTCGGCCCGGCTTGCTTGAATCCTGATGGTGCAGTGAGAAAGGGACTCATGTCTGAGTATACCCTGCCACACCTATAGTGGCCAAAAACGGTTCAGAAAAGGGGGTGGTGATGAACAGAGTGTCTGAATTAAGCAGACCACTCTTACCCAGTCCAAAGATCAGGGCTTGATCCATCACCGTTATTTATCTCACTGCACCATCCCAGCTCAGAACCTGGCTATATGCAAATCAGTCTGTCCCTGGCCCAGTGCATCATGGGAACAGGGCAGACTAAACTACCAAGCCAATTCTTCACCAGAAAGGAGACAAGCTACCGGGGACCGGTTTCTGGCATTTCAGCCGTCTTCGGCCCGGCTTGCTTGAATCCTGATGGTGCAGTGAGAAAGGGACTCATGTCTGAGTATACCCTGCCACACCTATAGTGGCCAAAAACGGTTCAGAAAAGGGGGTGGTGATGAACAGAGTGTCTGAATTAAGCAGACCACTCTTACCCAGTCCAAAGATCAGGGCTTGATCCATCACCGTTATTTATCTCACTGCACCATCCCAGCTCAGAACCTGGCTATATGCAAATCAGTCTGTCCCTGGCCCAGTGCATCATGGGAACAGGGCAGACTAAACTACCAAGCCAATTCTTCACCAGAAAGGAGACAAGCTACCGGGGACCGGTTTCTGGCATTTCAGCCGTCTTCGGCCCGGCTTGCTTGAATCCTGATGGTGCAGTGAGAAAGGGACTCATGTCTGAGTATACCCTGCCACACCTATAGTGGCCAAAAACGGTTCAGAAAAGGGGGTGGTGATGAACAGAGTGTCTGAATTAAGCAGACCACTCTTACCCAGTCCAAAGATCAGGGCTTGATCCATCACCGTTATTTATCTCACTGCACCATCCCAGCTCAGAACCTGGCTATATGCAAATCAGTCTGTCCCTGGCCCAGTGCATCATGGGAACAGGGCAGACTAAACTACCAAGCCAATTCTTCACCAGAAAGGAGACAAGCTACCGGGGACCGGTTTCTGGCATTTCAGCCGTCTTCGGCCCGGCTTGCTTGAATCCTGATGGTGCAGTGAGAAAGGGACTCATGTCTGAGTATACCCTGCCACACCTATAGTGGCCAAAAACGGTTCAGAAAAGGGGGTGGTGATGAACAGAGTGTCTGAATTAAGCAGACCACTCTTACCCAGTCCAAAGATCAGGGCTTGATCCATCACCGTTATTTATCTCACTGCACCATCCCAGCTCAGAACCTGGCTATATGCAAATCAGTCTGTCCCCGGCCCAGTGCATCATGGGAACAGGGCAGACTAAACTACCAAGCCAATTCTTCACCAGAAAGGAGACAAGCTACCGGGGACCGGTTTCTGGCATTTCAGCCGTCTTCGGCCCGGCTTGCTTGAATCCTGATGGTGCAGTGAGAAAGGGACTCATGTCTGAGTATACCCTGCCACACCTATAGTGGCCAAAAACGGTTCAGAAAAGGGGGTGGTGATGAACAGAGTGTCTGAATTAAGCAGACCACTCTTACCCAGTCCAAAGATCAGGGCTTGATCCATCACCGTTATTTATCTCACTGCACCATCCCAGCTCAGAACCTGGCTATATGCAAATCAGTCTGTCCCTGGCCCAGTGCATCATGGGAACAGGGCAGACTAAACTACCAAGCCAATTCTTCACCAGAAAGGAGACAAGCTACCGGGGACCGGTTTCTGGCATTTCAGCCGTCTTCGGCCCGGCTTGCTTGAATCCTGATGGTGCAGTGAGAAAGGGACTCATGTCTGAGTATACCCTGCCACACCTATAGTGGCCAGAAACGGTTCAGAAAAGGGGGTGGTGATGAACAGAGTGTCTGAATTAAGCAGACCACTCTTACCCAGTCCAAAGATCAGGGCTTGATCCATCACCGTTATTTATCTCACTGCACCATCCCAGCTCAGAACCTGGCTATATGCAAATCAGTCTGTCCCTGGCCCAGTGCATCATGGGAACAGGGCAGACTAAACTACCAAGCCAATTCTTCACCAGAAAGGAGACAAGCTACCGGGGACCGGTTTCTGGCATTTCAGCCGTCTTCGGCCCGGCTTGCTTGAATCCTGATGGTGCAGTGAGAAAGGGACTCATGTCTGAGTATACCCTGCCACACCTATAGTGGCCAAAAACGGTTCAGAAAAGGGGGTGGTGATGAACAGAGTGTCTGAATTAAGCAGACCACTCTTACCCAGTCCAAAGATCAGGGCTTGATCCATCACCGTTATTTATCTCACTGCACCATCCCAGCTCAGAACCTGGCTATATGCAAATCAGTCTGTCCCTGGCCCAGTGCATCATGGGAACAGGGCAGACTAAACTACCAAGCCAATTCTTCACCAGAAAGGAGACAAGCTACCGGGGACCGGTTTCTGGCATTTCAGCCGTCTTCGGCCCGGCTTGCTTGAATCCTGATGGTGCAGTGAGAAAGGGACTCATGTCTGAGTATACCCTGCCACACCTATTGTGGCCAAAAACGGTTCAGAAAAGGGGGTGGTGATGAACAGAGTGTCTGAATTAAGCAGACCACTCTTACCAATTCCAAAGATCAAGGCTTGATCCATCACCGTTATTTATCTCACTGCACCATCCCAGCTCAGAACCTGGCTATATGCAAATCAGTCTGTCCCTGGCCCAGTGCATCATGGGAACAGGGCAGACTAAACTACCAAGCCAATTCTTCACCAGAAAGGAGACAAGCTACCGGGGACCGGTTTCTGGCATTTCAGCCGTCTTCGGCCCGGCTTGCTTGAATCCTGATGGTGCAGTGAGAAAGGGACTCATGTCTGAGTATACCCTGCCACACCAATAGTGGCCAAAAACGGTTCAGAAAAGGGGGTGGTGATGAACAGAGTGTCTGAATTAAGCAGACCACTCTTACCCAGTCCAAAGATCAGGGCTTGATCCATCACCGTTATTTATCTCACTGCACCATCCCAGCTCAGAACCTGGCTATATGCAAATCAGTCTGTCCCTGGCCCAGTGCATCATGGGAACAGGGCAGACTAAACTACCAAGCCAATTCTTCACCAGAAAGGAGACAAGCTACCGGGTACTGGTTTCTGGCATTTCAGCCGTCTTCGGCCCGGCTTGCTTGAATCCTGATGGTGCAGTGAGAAAGGGACTCATGTCTGAGTATACCCTGCCACACCTATAGTGGCCAAAAACGGTTCAGAAAAGGGGGTGGTGATGAACAGAGTGTCTGAATTAAGCAGACCACTCTTACCCAGTCCAAAGATCAGGGCTTGATCCATCACCGTTATTTATCTCACTGCACCATCCCAGCTCAGAACCTGGCTATATGCAAATCAGTCTGTCCCTGGCCCAGTGCATCATGGGAACAGGGCAGACTAAACTACCAAGCCAATTCTTCACCAGAAAGGAGACAAGCTACCGGGGACCGGTTTCTGGCATTTCAGCCGTCTTCGGCCCGGCTTGCTTGAATCCTGATGGTGCAGTGAGAAAGGGACTCATGTCTGAGTATACCCTGCCACACCTATAGTGGCCAAAAACGGTTCAGAAAAGGGGGTGGTGATGAACAGAGTGTCTGAATTAAGCAGACCACTCTTACCCAGTCCAAAGATCAGGGCTTGATCCATCACCGTTATTTATCTCACTGCACCATCCCAGCTCAGAACCTGGCTATATGCAAATCAGTCTGTCCCTGGCCCAGTGCATCATGGGAACAGGGCAGACTAAACTACCAAGCAAATTCTTCACCAGAAAGGAGACAAGCTACCGGGGACCGGTTTCTGGCATTTCAGCCGTCTTCGGCCCGGCTTGCTTGAATCCTGATGGTTCAGTGAGAAAGGGACTCATGTCTGAGTATACCCTGCCACACCTATAGTGGCCAAAAACGGTTCAGAAAAGGGGGTGGTGATGAACAGAGTGTCTGAATTAAGCAGACCACTCTTACCCAGTCCAAAGATCAGGGCTTGATCCATCACCGTTATTTATCTCACTGCACCATCCCAGCTCAGAACCTGGCTATATGCAAATCAGTCTGTCCCTGGCCCAGTGCATCATGGGAACAGGGCAGACTAAACTACCAAGCCAATTCTTCACCAGAAAGGAGACAAGCTACCGGGGACCGGTTTCTGGCATTTCAGCCGTCTTCGGCCCGGCTTGCTTGAATCCTGATGGTGCAGTGAGAAAGGGACTCATGTCTGAGTATACCCTGCCACACCTATAGTGGCCAAAAACGGTTCAGAAAAGGGGGTGGTGATGAACAGAGTGTCTGAATTAAGCAGACCACTCTTACCCAGTCCAAAGATCAGGGCTTGATCCATCACCGTTATTTATCTCACTGCACCATCCCAGCTCAGAACCTGGCTATATGCAAATCAGTCTGTCCCTGGCCCAGTGCATCATGGGAACAGGGCAGACTAAACTACCAAGCCAATTCTTCACCAGAAAGGAGACAAGCTACCGGGGACCGGTTTCTGGCATTTCAGCCGTCTTCGGCCCGGCTTGCTTGAATCCTGATGGTGCAGTGAGAAAGGGACTCATGTCTGAGTATACCCTGCCACACCTATAGTGGCCAAAAACGGTTCAGAAAAGGGGGTGGTGATGAACAGAGTGTCTGAATTAAGCAGACCACTCTTACCCAGTCCAAAGATCAGGGCTTGATCCATCACCGTTATTTATCTCACTGCACCATCCCAGCTCAGAACCTGGCTATATGCAAATCAGTCTGTCCCTGGCCCAGTGCATCATGGGAACAGGGCAGACTAAACTACCAAGCCAATTCTTCACCAGAAAGGAGACAAGCTACCGGGGACCGGTTTCTGGCATTTCAGCCGTCTTCGGCCCGGCTTGCTTGAATCCTGATGGTGCAGTGAGAAAGGGACTCATGTCTGAGTATACCCTGCCACACCTATAGTGGCCAAAAACGGTTCAGAAAAGGGGGTGGTGATGAACAGAGTGTCTGAATTAAGCAGACCACTCTTACCCAGTCCAAAGATCAGGGCTTGATCCATCACCGTTATTTATCTCACTGCACCATCCCAGCTCAGAACCTGGCTATATGCAAATCAGTCTGTCCCTGGCCCAGTGCATCATGGGAACAGGGCAGACTAAACTACCAAGCCAATTCTTCACCAGAAAGGAGACAAGCTACCGGGGACCGGTTTCTGGCATTTCAGCCGTCTTCGGCCCGGCTTGCTTGAATCCTGATGGTGCAGTGAGAAAGGGACTCATGTCTGAGTATACCCTGCCACACCTAGAGTGGCCAAAAACGGTTCAGAAAAGGGGGTGGTGATGAACAGAGTGTCTGAATTAAGCAGACCACTCTTACCCAGTCCAAAGATCAGGGCTTGATCCATCACCGTTATTTATCTCACTGCACCATCCCAGCTCAGAACCTGGCTATATGCAAATCAGTCTGTCCCTGGCCCAGTGCATCATGGGAACAGGGCAGACTAAACTACCAAGCCTATTCTTCACCAGAAAGGAGACAAGCTACCGGGGACCGGTTTCTGGCATTTCAGCCGTCTTCGGCCCGGCTTGCTTGAATCCTGATGGTGCAGTGAGAAAGGGACTCATGTCTGAGTATACCCTGCCACACCTATAGTGGCCAAAAACGGTTCAGAAAAGGGGGTGGTGATGAACAGAGTGTCTGAATTAAGCAGACCACTCTTACCCAGTCCAAAGATCAGGGCTTGATCCATCACCGTTATTTATCTCACTGCCCCATCCCAGCTCAGAACCTGGCTATATGCAAATCAGTCTGTCCCTGGCCCAGTGCATCATGGGAACAGGGCAGACTAAACTACCAAGCCAATTCTTCACCAGAAAGGAGACAAGCTGCCGGGGACCGGTTTCTGGCATTTCAGCCTTCTTCGGCCCGGCTTGCTTGAATCCTGATGGAGCAGTGAGAAAGGGACTCATGTCTGAGTATACCCTGCCACACCTATAGTGGCCAAAAACGATTTACAAAAAGGGGGTGGTGATGAACCGAGTGTCTGAGTTAAACAGACCACTCTTACCCAGTCCAAAGATCAGGGCTTGATCCATCACCGTTATTTATCTCACTGCACCATCCCAGCTCAGAACCTGGCTATATGCAAATCAGTCTGTCCCTGGCCCAGTGCATCATGGGAACAGGGCAGACTAAACTACCAAGCCAATTCTTCACCAGAAAGGAGACAAGCTACCGGGGACCGGTTTCTGGCATTTCAGCCGTCTTCGGCCCGGCTTGCTTGAATCCTGATGGTGCAGTGAGAAAGGGACTCATGTCTGAGTATACCCTGCCACACCAATAGTGGCCAAAAACGGTTCAGAAAAGGGGGTGGTGATGAACAGAGTGTCTGAATTAAGCAGACCACTCTTACCCAGTCCAAAGATCAGGGCTTGATCCATCACCGTTATTTATCTCACTGCCCCATCCCAGCTCAGAACCTGGCTATATGCAAATCAGTCTGTCCCTGGCCCAGTGCATCATGGGAACAGGGCAGACTAAACTACCAAGCCAATTCTTCACCAGAAAGGAGACAAGCTGCCGGGGACCGGTTTCTGGCATTTCAGCCTTCTTCGGCCCGGCTTGCTTGAATCCTGATGGAGCAGTGAGAAAGGGACTCATGTCTGAGTATACCCTGCCACACCTATAGTGGCCAAAAACGATTTACAAAAAGGGGGTGGTGATGAACCGAGTGTCTGAGTTAAACAGACCACTCTTACCCAGTCCAAAGATCAGGGCTTGATCCATCACCGTTATTTATCTCACTGCACCATCCCAGCTCAGAACCTGGCTATATGCAAATCAGTCTGTCCCTGGCCCAGTGCATCATGGGAACAGGGCAGACTAAACTACCAAGCCAATTCTTCACCAGAAAGGAGACAAGCTACCGGGGACCGGTTTCTGGCATTTCAGCCGTCTTCGGCCCGGCTTGCTTGAATCCTGATGGTGCAGTGAGAAAGGGACTCATGTCTGAGTATACCCTGCCACACCTATAGTGGCCAAAAACGGTTCAGAAAAGGGGGTGGTGATGAACAGAGTGTCTGAATTAAGCAGACCACTCTTACCCAGTCCAAAGATCAGGGCTTGATCCATCACCGTTATTTATCTCACTGCACCATCCCAGCTCAGAACCTGGCTATATGCAAATCAGTCTGTCCCTGGCCCAGTGCATCATGGGAACAGGGCAGACTAAACTACCAAGCCAATTCTTCACCAGAAAGGAGACAAGCTACCGGGGACCGGTTTCTGGCATTTCAGCCGTCTTCGGCCCGGCTTGCTTGAATCCTGATGGTGCAGTGAGAAAGGGACTCATGTCTGAGTATACCCTGCCACACCTATAGTGGCCAAAAACGGTTCAGAAAAGGGGGTGGTGATGAACAGAGTGTCTGAATTAAGCAGACCACTCTTACCAATTCCAAAGATCAAGGCTTGATCCATCACCGTTATTTATCTCACTGCACCATCCCAGCTCAGAACCTGGCTATATGCAAATCAGTCTGTCCCTGGCCCAGTGCATCATGGGAACAGGGCAGACTAAACTACCAAGCCAATTCTTCACCAGAAAGGAGACAAGCTACCGGGTACTGGTTTCTGGCATTTCAGCCGTCTTCGGCCCGGCTTGCTTGAATCCTGATGGTGCAGTGAGAAAGGGACTCATGTCTGAGTATACCCTGCCACACCTATAGTGGCCAAAAACGGTTCAGAAAAGGGGGTGGTGATGAACAGAGTGTCTGAATTAAGCAGACCACTCTTACCCAGTCCAAAGATCAGGGCTTGATCCATCACCGTTATTTATCTCACTGCACCATCCCAGCTCAGAACCTGGCTATATGCAAATCAGTCTGTCCCTGGCCCAGTGCATCATGGGAACAGGGCAGACTAAACTACCAAGCCAATTCTTCACCAGAAAGGAGACAAGCTACCAGGGACCGGTTTCTGGCATTTCAGCCGTCTTCGGCCCGGCTTGCTTGAATCCTGATGGTGCAGTGAGAAAGGGACTCATGTCTGAGTATACCCTGCCACACCTATAGTGGCCAAAAACGGTTCAGAAAAGGGGGTGGTGATGAACAGAGTGTCTGAATTAAGCAGACCACTCTTACCCAGTCCAAAGATCAGGGCTTGATCCATCACCGTTATTTATCTCACTGCACCATCCCAGCTCAGAACCTGGCTATATGCAAATCAGTCTGTCCCTGGCCCAGTGCATCATGGGAACAGGGCAGACTAAACTACCAAGCCAATTCTTCACCAGAAAGGAGACAAGCTACCGGGGACCGGTTTCTGGCATTTCAGCCGTCTTCGGCCCGGCTTGCTTGAATCCTGATGGTGCAGTGAGAAAGGGACTCATGTCTGAGTATACCCTGCCACACCTATAGTGGCCAAAAACGGTTCAGAAAAGGGGGTGGTGATGAACAGAGTGTCTGAATTAAGCAGACCACTCTTACCCAGTCCAAAGATCAGGGCTTGATCCATCACCGTTATTTATCTCACTGCACCATCCCAGCTCAGAACCTGGCTATATGCAAATCAGTCTGTCCCTGGCCCAGTGCATCATGGGAACAGGGCAGACTAAACTACCAAGCCAATTCTTCACCAGAAAGGAGACATGCTACCGGGGACCGGTTTTTGGCATTTCAGCCGTCTTCGGCCCGGCTTGCTTGAATCCTGATGGTGCAGTGAGAAAGGGACTCATGTCTGAGTATACCCTGCCACACCTATAGTGGCCAAAAACGGTTCAGAAAAGGGGGTGGTGATGAACAGAGTGTCTGAATTAAGCAGACCACTCTTACCCAGTCCAAAGATCAGGGCTTGATCCATCACCGTTATTTATCTCACTGCACCATCCCAGCTCAGAACCTGGCTATATGCAAATCAGTCTGTCCCTGGCCCAGTGCATCATGGGAACAGGGCAGACTAAACTACCAAGCCAATTCTTCACCAGAAAGGAGACAAGCTACCGGGGACCGGTTTCTGGCATTTCAGCCGTCTTCGGCCCGGCTTGCTTGAATCCTGATGGTGCAGTGAGAAAGGGACTCATGTCTGAGTATACCCTGCCACACCTATAGTGGCCAAAAACGGTTCAGCAAAGGGGGTGGTGATGAACAGAGTGTCTGAATTAAGCAGACCACTCTTACCCAGTCCAAAGATCAGGGCTTGATCCATCACCGTTATTTATCTCACTGCACCATCCCAGCTCAGAACCTGGCTATATGCAAATCAGTCTGTCCCTGGCCCAGTGCATCATGGGAACAGGGCAGACTAAACTACCAAGCCAATTCTTCACCAGAAAGGAGACAAGCTACCGGGGACCGGTTTCTGGCATTTCAGCCGTCTTCGGCCCGGCTTGCTTGAATCCTGATGGTGCAGTGAGAAAGGGACTCATGTCTGAGTATACCCTGCCACACCTATAGTGGCCAAAAACGGTTCAGAAAAGGGGGTGGTGATGAACAGAGTGTCTGAATTAAGCAGACCACTCTTACCCAGTCCAAAGATCAGGGCTTGATCCATCACCGTTATTTATCTCACTGCACCATCCCAGCTCAGAACCTGGCTATATGCAAATCAGTCTGTCCCTGGCCCAGTGCATCATGGGAACAGGGCAGACTAAACTACCAAGCCAATTCTTCACCAGAAAGGAGACAAGCTACCGGGGACCGGTTTCTGGCATTTCAGCCGTCTTCGGCCCGGCTTGCTTGAATCCTGATGGTGCAGTGAGAAAGGGACTCATGTCTGAGTATACCCTGCCACACCTATAGTGGCCAAAAACGGTTCAGAAAAGGGGGTGGTGATGAACAGAGTGTCTGAATTAAGCAGACCACTCTTACCCAGTCCAAAGATCAGGGCTTGATCCATCACCGTTATTTATCTCACTGCACCATCCCAGCTCAGAACCTGGCTATATGCAAATCAGTCTGTCCCTGGCCCAGTGCATCATGGGAACAGGGCAGACTAAACTACCAAGCCAATTCTTCACCAGAAAGGAGACAAGCTACCGGGGACCGGTTTCTGGCATTTCAGCCGTCTTCGGCCCGGCTTGCTTGAATCCTGATGGTGCAGTGAGAAAGGGACTCATGTCTGAGTATACCCTGCCACACCTATAGTGGCCAAAAACGGTTCAGAAAAGGGGGTGGTGATGAACAGAGTGTCTGAATTAAGCAGACCACTCTTACCCAGTCCAAAGATCAGGGCTTGATCCATCACCGTTATTTATCTCACTGCACCATCCCAGCTCAGAACCTGGCTATATGCAAATCAGTCTGTCCCTGGCCCAGTGCATCATGGGAACAGGGCAGACTAAACTACCAAGCCAATTCTTCACCAGAAAGGAGACAAGCTACCGGGGACCGGTTTCTGGCATTTCAGCCGTCTTCGGCCCGGCTTGCTTGAATCCTGATGGTGCAGTGAGAAAGGGACTCATGTCTGAGTATACCCTGCCACACCTATAGTGGCCAAAAACGGTTCAGAAAAGGGGGTGGTGATGAACAGAGTGTCTGAATTAAGCAGACCACTCTTACCCAGTCCAAAGATCAGGGCTTGATCCATCACCGTTATTTATCTCACTGCACCATCCCAGCTCAGAACCTGGCTATATGCAAATCAGTCTGTCCCTGGCCCAGTGCATCATGGGAACAGGGCAGACTAAACTACCAAGCCAATTCTTCACCAGAAAGGAGACAAGCTACCGGGGACCGGTTTCTGGCATTTCAGCCGTCTTCGGCCCGGCTTGCTTGAATCCTGATGGTGCAGTGAGAAAGGGACTCATGTCTGAGTATACCCTGCCACACCTATAGTGGCCAAAAACGGTTCAGAAAAGGGGGTGGTGATGAACAGAGTGTCTGAATTAAGCAGACCACTCTTACCCAGTCCAAAGATCAGGGCTTGATCCATCACCGTTATTTATCTCACTGCACCATCCCAGCTCAGAACCTGGCTATATGCAAATCAGTCTGTCCCTGGCCCAGTGCATCATGGGAACAGGGCAGACTAAACTACCAAGCCAATTCTTCACCAGAAAGGAGACAAGCTACCGGGGACCGGTTTCTGGCATTTCAGCCGTCTTCGGCCCGGCTTGCTTGAATCCTGATGGTGCAGTGAGAAAGGGACTCATGTCTGAGTATACCCTGCCACACCTATAGTGGCCAAAAACGGTTCAGAAAAGGGGGTGGTGATGAACAGAGTGTCTGAATTAAGCAGACCACTCTTACCCAGTCCAAAGATCAGGGCTTGATCCATCACCGTTATTTATCTCACTGCACCATCCCAGCTCAGAACCTGGCTATATGCAAATCAGTCTGTCCCTGGCCCAGTGCATCATGGGAACAGGGCAGACTAAACTACCAAGCCAATTCTTCACCAGAAAGGAGACAAGCTACCGGGGACCGGTTTCTGGCATTTCAGCCGTCTTCGGCCCGGCTTGCTTGAATCCTGATGGTGCAGTGAGAAAGGGACTCATGTCTGAGTATACCCTGCCACACCTATAGTGGCCAAAAACGGTTCAGAAAAGGGGGTGGTGATGAACAGAGTGTCTGAATTAAGCAGACCACTCTTACCCAGTCCAAAGATCAGGGCTTGATCCATCACCGTTATTTATCTCACTGCACCATCCCAGCTCAGAACCTGGCTATATGCAAATCAGTCTGTCCCTGGCCCAGTGCATCATGGGAACAGGGCAGACTAAACTACCAAGCCAATTCTTCACCAGAAAGGAGACAAGCTACCGGGGACCGGTTTCTGGCATTTCAGCCGTCTTCGGCCCGGCTTGCTTGAATCCTGATGGTGCAGTGAGAAAGGGACTCATGTCTGAGTATACCCTGCCACACCAATAGTGGCCAAAAACGGTTCAGAAAAGGGGGTGGTGATGAACAGAGTGTCTGAATTAAGCAGACCACTCTTACCCAGTCCAAAGATCAGGGCTTGATCCATCACCGTTATTTATCTCACTGCCCCATCCCAGCTCAGAACCTGGCTATATGCAAATCAGTCTGTCCCTGGCCCAGTGCATCATGGGAACAGGGCAGACTAAACTACCAAGCCAATTCTTCACCAGAAAGGAGACAAGCTGCCGGGGACCGGTTTCTGGCATTTCAGCCTTCTTCGGCCCGGCTTGCTTGAATCCTGATGGAGCAGTGAGAAAGGGACTCATGTCTGAGTATACCCTGCCACACCTATAGTGGCCAAAAACGATTTACAAAAAGGGGGTGGTGATGAACCGAGTGTCTGAGTTAAACAGACCACTCTTACCCAGTCCAAAGATCAGGGCTTGATCCATCACCGTTATTTATCTCACTGCACCATCCCAGCTCAGAACCTGGCTATATGCAAATCAGTCTGTCCCTGGCCCAGTGCATCATGGGAACAGGGCAGACTAAACTACCAAGCCAATTCTTCACCAGAAAGGAGACAAGCTACCGGGGACCGGTTTCTGGCATTTCAGCCGTCTTCGGCCCGGCTTGCTTGAATCCTGATGGTGCAGTGAGAAAGGGACTCATGTCTGAGTATACCCTGCCACACCTATAGTGGCCAAAAATGGTTCAGAAAAGGGGGTGGTGATGAACAGAGTGTCTGAATTAAGCAGACCACTCTTACCCAGTCCAAAGATCAGGGCTTGATCCATCACCGTTATTTATCTCACTGCACCATCCCAGCTCAGAACCTGGCTATATGCAAATCAGTCTGTCCCTGGCCCAGTGCATCATGGGAACAGGGCAGACTAAACTACCAAGCCAATTCTTCACCAGAAAGGAGACAAGCTACCGGGGACCGGTTTCTGGCATTTCAGCCGTCTTCGGCCCGGCTTGCTTGAATCCTGATGGTGCAGTGAGAAAGGGACTCATGTCTGAGTATACCCTGCCACACCTATAGTGGCCAAAAACGGTTCAGAAAAGGGGGTGGTGATGAACAGAGTGTCTGAATTAAGCAGACCACTCTTACCCAGTCCAAAGATCAGGGCTTGATCCATCACCGTTATTTATCTCACTGCACCATCCCAGCTCAGAACCTGGCTATATGCAAATCAGTCTGTCCCTGGCCCAGTGCATCATGGGAACAGGGCAGACTAAACTACCAAGCCAATTCTTCACCAGAAAGGAGACAAGCTACCGGGGACCGGTTTCTGGCATTTCAGCCGTCTTCGGCCCGGCTTGCTTGAATCCTGATGGTTCAGTGAGAAAGGGACTCATGTCTGAGTATACCCTGCCACACCTATAGTGGCCAAAAACGGTTCAGAAAAGGGGGTGGTGATGAACAGAGTGTCTGAATTAAGCAGACCACTCTTACCCAGTCCAAAGATCAGGGCTTGATCCATCACCGTTATTTATCTCACTGCACCATCCCAGCTCAGAACCTGGCTATATGCAAATCAGTCTGTCCCTGGCCCAGTGCAGCATGGGAACAGGGCAGACTAAACTACCAAGCCAATTCTTCACCAGAAAGGAGACAAGCTACCGGGGACCGGTTTTTTGGCATTTCAGCCGTCTTCGGCCCGGCTTGCTTGAATCCTGATGGTGCAGTGAGCAAGGGACTCATGTCTGAGTATACCCTGCCACACCTATAGTGGCCAAAAACGGTTCAGAAAAGGGGGTGGTGATGAACAGAGTGTCTGAATTAAGCAGACCACTCTTACCCAGTCCAAAGATCAGGGCTTGATCCATCACCGTTATTTATCTCACTGCACCATCCCAGCTCAGAACCTGGCTATATGCAAATCAGTCTGTCCCTGGCCCAGTGCATCATGGGAACAGGGCAGACTAAACTACCAAGCCAATTCTTCACCAGAAAGGAGACAAGCTACCGGGGACCGGTTTCTGGCATTTCAGCCGTCTTCGGCCCGGCTTGCTTGAATCCTGATGGTGCAGTGAGAAAGGGACTCATGTCTGAGTATACCCTGCCACACCTATAGTGGCCAAAAACGGTTCAGAAAAGGGGGTGGTGATGAACAGAGTGTCTGAATTAAGCAGACCACTCTTACCCAGTCCAAAGATCAGGGCTTGATCCATCACCGTTATTTATCTCACTGCACCATCCCAGCTCAGAACCTGGCTATATGCAAATCAGTCTGTCCCTGGCCCAGTGCATCATGGGAACAGGGCAGACTAAACTACCAAGCCAATTCTTCACCAGAAAGGAGACAAGCTACCGGGGACCGGTTTCTGGCATTTCAGCCGTCTTCGGCCCGGCTTGCTTGAATCCTGATGGTGCAGTGAGAAAGGGACTCATGTCTGAGTATACCCTGCCACACCTATAGTGGCCAAAAACGGTTCAGAAAAGGGGGTGGTGATGAACAGAGTGTCTGAATTAAGCAGACCACTCTTACCCAGTCCAAAGATCAGGGCTTGATCCATCACCGTTATTTATCTCACTGCACCATCCCAGCTCAGAACCTGGCTATATGCAAATCAGTCTGTCCCTGGCCCAGTGCATCATGGGAACAGGGCAGACTAAACTACCAAGCCAATTCTTCACCAGAAAGGAGACAAGCTACCGGGGACCGGTTTCTGGCATTTCAGCCGTCTTCGGCCCGGCTTGCTTGAATCCTGATGGTGCAGTGAGAAAGGGACTCATGTCTGAGTATACCCTGCCACACCTATAGTGGCCAAAAACGGTTCAGAAAAGGGGGTGGTGATGAACAGAGTGTCTGAATTAAGCAGACCACTCTTACCCAGTCCAAAGATCAGGGCTTGATCCATCACCGTTATTTATCTCACTGCACCATCCCAGCTCAGAACCTGGCTATATGCAAATCAGTCTGTCCCTGGCCCAGTGCATCATGGGAACAGGGCAGACTAAACTACCAAGCCAATTCTTCACCAGAAAGGAGACAAGCTACCGGGGACCGGTTTCTGGCATTTCAGCCGTCTTCGGCCCGGCTTGCTTGAATCCTGATGGTGCAGTGAGAAAGGGACTCATGTCTGAGTATACCCTGCCACACCTATAGTGGCCAAAAACGGTTCAGAAAAGGGGGTGGTGATGAACAGAGTGTCTGAATTAAGCAGACCACTCTTACCCAGTCCAAAGATCAGGGCTTGATCCATCACCGTTATTTATCTCACTGCACCATCCCAGCTCAGAACCTGGCTATATGCAAATCAGTCTGTCCCTGGCCCAGTGCATCATGGGAACAGGGCAGACTAAACTACCAAGCCAATTCTTCACCAGAAAGGAGACAAGCTACCGGGGACCGGTTTCTGGCATTTCAGCCGTCTTCGGCCCGGCTTGCTTGAATCCTGATGGTGCAGTGAGAAAGGGACTCATGTCTGAGTATACCCTGCCACACCTATAGTGGCCAAAAACGGTTCAGAAAAGGGGGTGGTGATGAACAGAGTGTCTGAATTAAGCAGACCACTCTTACCCAGTCCAAAGATCAGGGCTTGATCCATCACCGTTATTTATCTCACTGCACCATCCCAGCTCAGAACCTGGCTATATGCAAATCAGTCTGTCCCTGGCCCAGTGCATCATGGGAACAGGGCAGACTAAACTACCAAGCCAATTCTTCACCAGAAAGGAGACAAGCTACCGGGGACCGGTTTCTGGCATTTCAGCCGTCTTCGGCCCGGCTTGCTTGAATCCTGATGGTGCAGTGAGAAAGGGACTCATGTCTGAGTATGCCCTGCCACACCTATTGTGGCCAAAAACGGTTCAGAAAAGGGGGTGGTGATGAACAGAGTGTCTGAATTAAGCAGACCACTCTTACCAATTCCAAAGATCAAGGCTTGATCCATCACCGTTATTTATTTCACTGCACCATCCCAGCTCAGAACCTGGCTATATGCAAATCAGTCTGTCCCTGGCCCAGTGCATCATGGGAACAGGGCAGACTAAACTACCAAGCCAATTCTTCACCAGAAAGGAGACAAGCTACCGGGGACCGGTTTCTGGCATTTCAGCCGTCTTCGGCCCGGCTTGCTTGAATCCTGATGGTGCAGTGAGAAAGGGACTCATGTCTGAGTATACCCTGCCACACCAATAGTGGCCAAAAACGGTTCAGAAAAGGGGGTGGTGATGAACAGAGTGTCTGAATTAAGCAGACCACTCTTACCCAGTCCAAAGATCAGGGCTTGATCCATCACCGTTATTTATCTCACTGCCCCATCCCAGCTCAGAACCTGGCTATATGCAAATCAGTCTGTCCCTGGCCCAGTGCATCATGGGAACAGGGCAGACTAAACTACCAAGCCAATTCTTCACCAGAAAGGAGACAAGCTGCCGGGGACCGGTTTCTGGCATTTCAGCCTTCTTCGGCCCGGCTTGCTTGAATCCTGATGGAGCAGTGAGAAAGGGACTCATGTCTGAGTATACCCTGCCACACCTATAGTGGCCAAAAACGATTTACAAAAAGGGGGTGGTGATGAACCGAGTGTCTGAGTTAAACAGACCACTCTTACCCAGTCCAAAGATCAGGGCTTGATCCATCACCGTTATTTATCTCACTGCACCATCCCAGCTCAGAACCTGGCTATATGCAAATCAGTCTGTCCCTGGCCCAGTGCATCATGGGAACAGGGCAGACTAAACTACCAAGCCAATTCTTCACCAGAAAGGAGACAAGCTACCGGGGACCGGTTTCTGGCATTTCAGCCGTCTTCGGCCCGGCTTGCTTGAATCCTGATGGTGCAGTGAGAAAGGGACTCATGTCTGAGTATACCCTGCCACACCTATAGTGGCCAAAAACGGTTCAGAAAAGGGGGTGGTGATGAACAGAGTGTCTGAATTAAGCAGACCACTCTTACCCAGTCCAAAGATCAGGGCTTGATCCATCACCGTTATTTATCTCACTGCACCATCCCAGCTCAGAACCTGGCTATATGCAAATCAGTCTGTCCCTGGCCCAGTGCATCATGGGAACAGGGCAGACTAAACTACCAAGCCAATTCTTCACCAGAAAGGAGACAAGCTACCGGGGACCGGTTTCTGGCATTTCAGCCGTCTTCGGCCCGGCTTGCTTGAATCCTGATGGTGCAGTGAGAAAGGGACTCATGTCTGAGTATACCCTGCCACACCTATAGTGGCCAAAAACGGTTCAGAAAAGGGGGTGGTGATGAACAGAGTGTCTGAATTAAGCAGACCACTCTTACCCAGTCCAAAGATCAGGGCTTGATCCATCACCGTTATTTATCTCACTGCACCATCCCAGCTCAGAACCTGGCTATATGCAAATCAGTCTGTCCCTGGCCCAGTGCATCATGGGAACAGGGCAGACTAAACTACCAAGCCAATTCTTCACCAGAAAGGAGACAAGCTACCGGGTACTGGTTTCTGGCATTTCAGCCGTCTTCGGCCCGGCTTGCTTGAATCCTGATGGTGCAGTGAGAAAGGGACTCATGTCTGAGTATACCCTGCCACACCTATAGTGGCCAAAAACGGTTCAGAAAAGGGGGTGGTGATGAACAGAGTGTCTGAATTAAGCAGACCACTCTTACCCAGTCCAAAGATCAGGGCTTGATCCATCACCGTTATTTATCTCACTGCACCATCCCAGCTCAGAACCTGGCTATATGCAAATCAGTCTGTCCCTGGCCCAGTGCATCATGGAAACAGGGCAGACTAAACTACCAAGCCAATTCTTCACCAGAAAGGAGACAAGCTACCGGGGACCGGTTTCTGGCATTTCAGCCGTCTTCGGCCCGGCTTGCTTGAATCCTGATGGTGCAGTGAGAAAGGGACTCATGTCTGAGTATACCCTGCCACACCTATAGTGGCCAAAAACGGTTCAGAAAAGGGGGTGGTGATGAACAGAGTGTCTGAATTAAGCAGACCACTCTTACCCAGTCCAAAGATCAGGGCTTGATCCATCACCGTTATTTATCTCACTGCACCATCCCAGCTCAGAACCTGGCTATATGCAAATCAGTCTGTCCCTGGCCCAGTGCATCATGGGAACAGGGCAGACTAAACTACCAAGCAAATTCTTCACCAGAAAGGAGACAAGCTACCGGGGACCGGTTTCTGGCATTTCAGCCGTCTTCGGCCCGGCTTGCTTGAATCCTGATGGTTCAGTGAGAAAGGGACTCATGTCTGAGTATACCCTGCCACACCTATAGTGGCCAAAAACGGTTCAGAAAAGGGGGTGGTGATGAACAGAGTGTCTGAATTAAGCAGACCACTCTTACCCAGTCCAAAGATCAGGGCTTGATCCATCACCGTTATTTATCTCACTGCACCATCCCAGCTCAGAACCTGGCTATATGCAAATCAGTCTGTCCCTGGCCCAGTGCAGCATGGGAACAGGGCAGACTAAACTACCAAGCCAATTCTTCACCAGAAAGGAGACAAGCTACCGGGGACCGGTTTTTTGGCATTTCAGCCGTCTTCGGCCCGGCTTGCTTGAATCCTGATGGTGCAGTGAGCAAGGGACTCATGTCTGAGTATACCCTGCCACACCTATAGTGGCCAAAAACGGTTCAGAAAAGGGGGTGGTGATGAACAGAGTGTCTGAATTAAGCAGACCACTCTTACCCAGTCCAAAGATCAGGGCTTGATCCATCACCGTTATTTATCTCACTGCACCATCCCAGCTCAGAACCTGGCTATATGCAAATCAGTCTGTCCCTGGCCCAGTGCATCATGGGAACAGGGCAGACTAAACTACCAAGCCAATTCTTCACCAGAAAGGAGACAAGCTACCGGGGACCGGTTTCTGGCATTTCAGCCGTCTTCGGCCCGGCTTGCTTGAATCCTGATGGTGCAGTGAGAAAGGGACTCATGTCTGAGTATACCCTGCCACACCTATAGTGGCCAAAAACGGTTCAGAAAAGGGGGTGGTGATGAACAGAGTGTCTGAATTAAGCAGACCACTCTTACCCAGTCCAAAGATCAGGGCTTGATCCATCACCGTTATTTATCTCACTGCACCATCCCAGCTCAGAACCTGGCTATATGCAAATCAGTCTGTCCCTGGCCCAGTGCATCATGGGAACAGGGCAGACTAAACTACCAAGCCAATTCTTCACCAGAAAGGAGACAAGCTACCGGGGACCGGTTTCTGGCATTTCAGCCGTCTTCGGCCCGGCTTGCTTGAATCCTGATGGTGCAGTGAGAAAGGGACTCATGTCTGAGTATACCCTGCCACACCTATAGTGGCCAAAAACGGTGTGGTGATGAACAGAGTGTCTGAATTAAGCAGACCACTCTTACCCAGTCCAAAGATCAGGGCTTGATCCATCACCGTTATTTATCTCACTGCACCATCCCAGCTCAGAACCTGGCTATATGCAAATCAGTCTGTCCCTGGCCCAGTGCATCATGGGAACAGGGCAGACTAAACTACCAAGCCAATTCTTCACCAGAAAGGAGACAAGCTACCGGGGACCGGTTTTTGGCATTTCAGCCGTCTTCGGCCCGGCTTGCTTGAATCCTGATGGTGCAGTGAGAAAGGGACTCATGTCTGAGTATACCCTGCCACACCTATAGTGGCCAAAAACGGTTCAGAAAAGGGGGTGGTGATGAACAGAGTGTCTGAATTAAGCAGACCACTCTTACCCAGTCCAAAGATCAGGGCTTGATCCATCACCGTTATTTATCTCACTGCACCATCCCAGCTCAGAACCTGGCTATATGCAAATCAGTCTGTCCCTGGCCCATTGCATCATGGGAACAGGGCAGACTAAACTACCAAGCCAATTCTTCACCAGAAAGGAGACAAGCTACCGGGGACCGGTTTCTGGCATTTCAGCCGTCTTCGGCCCGGCTTGCTTGAATCCTGATGGTGCAGTGAGAAAGGGACTCATGTCTGAGTATACCCTGCCACACCTATAGTGGCCAAAAACGGTTCAGAAAAGGGGGTGGTGATGAACAGAGTGTCTGAATTAAGCAGACCACTCTTACCCAGTCCAAAGATCAGGGCTTGATCCATCACCGTTATTTATCTCACTGCACCATCCCAGCTCAGAACCTGGCTATATGCAAATCAGTCTGTCCCTGGCCCAGTGCATCATGGGAACAGGGCAGACTAAACTACCAAGCCAATTCTTCACCAGAAAGGAGACAAGCTACCGGGGACCGGTTTCTGGCATTTCAGCCGTCTTCGGCCCGGCTTGCTTGAATCCTGATGGTGCAGTGAGAAAGGGACTCATGTCTGAGTATACCCTGCCACACCTATAGTGGCCAAAAACGGTTCAGAAAAGGGGGTGGTGATGAACAGAGTGTCTGAATTAAGCAGACCACTCTTACCCAGTCCAAAGATCAGGGCTTGATCCATCACCGTTATTTATCTCACTGCACCATCCCAGCTCAGAACCTGGCTATATGCAAATCAGTCTGTCCCTGGCCCAGTGCATCATGGGAACAGGGCAGACTAAACTACCAAGCCAATTCTTCACCAGAAAGGAGACAAGCTACCGGGGACCGGTTTCTGGCATTTCAGCCGTCTTCGGCCCGGCTTGCTTGAATCCTGATGGTGCAGTGAGAAAGGGACTCATGTCTGAGTATACCCTGCCACACCTATAGTGGCCAAAAACGGTTCAGAAAAGGGGGTGGTGATGAACAGAGTGTCTGAATTAAGCAGACCACTCTTACCCAGTCCAAAGATCAGGGCTTGATCCATCACCGTTATTTATCTCACTGCACCATCCCAGCTCAGAACCTGGCTATATGCAAATCAGTCTGTCCCTGGCCCAGTGCATCATGGGAACAGGGCAGACTAAACTACCAAGCCAATTCTTCACCAGAAAGGAGACAAGCTACCGGGGACCGGTTTCTGGCATTTCAGCCGTCTTCGGCCCGGCTTGCTTGAATCCTGATGGTGCAGTGAGAAAGGGACTCATGTCTGAGTATACCCTGCCACACCTATAGTGGCCAAAAACGGTTCAGAAAAGGGGGTGGTGATGAACAGAGTGTCTGAATTAAGCAGACCACTCTTACCCAGTCCAAAGATCAGGGCTTGATCCATCACCGTTATTTATCTCACTGCACCATCCCAGCTCAGAACCTGGCTATATGCAAATCAGTCTGTCCCTGGCCCAGTGCATCATGGGAACAGGGCAGACTAAACTACCAAGCCAATTCTTCACCAGAAAGGAGACAAGCTACCGGGGACCGGTTTCTGGCATTTCAGCCGTCTTCGGCCCGGCTTGCTTGAATCCTGATGGTGCAGTGAGAAAGGGACTCATGTCTGAGTATACCCTGCCACACCTATAGTGGCCAAAAACGGTTCAGAAAAGGGGGTGGTGATGAACAGAGTGTCTGAATTAAGCAGACCACTCTTACCCAGTCCAAAGATCAGGGCTTGATCCATCACCGTTATTTATCTCACTGCACCATCCCAGCTCAGAACCTGGCTATATGCAAATCAGTCTGTCCCCGGCCCAGTGCATCATGGGAACAGGGCAGACTAAACTACCAAGCCAATTCTTCACCAGAAAGGAGACAAGCTACCGGGGACCGGTTTCTGGCATTTCAGCCGTCTTCGGCCCGGCTTGCTTGAATCCTGATGGTGCAGTGAGAAAGGGACTCATGTCTGAGTATACCCTGCCACACCTATAGTGGCCAAAAACGGTTCAGAAAAGGGGGTGGTGATGAACAGAGTGTCTGAATTAAGCAGACCACTCTTACCCAGTCCAAAGATCAGGGCTTGATCCATCACCGTTATTTATCTCACTGCACCATCCCAGCTCAGAACCTGGCTATATGCAAATCAGTCTGTCCCTGGCCCAGTGCATCATGGGAACAGGGCAGACTAAACTACCAAGCCAATTCTTCACCAGAAAGGAGACAAGCTACCGGGGACCGGTTTCTGGCATTTCAGCCGTCTTCGGCCCGGCTTGCTTGAATCCTGATGGTGCAGTGAGAAAGGGACTCATGTCTGAGTATACCCTGCCACACCTATAGTGGCCAGAAACGGTTCAGAAAAGGGGGTGGTGATGAACAGAGTGTCTGAATTAAGCAGACCACTCTTACCCAGTCCAAAGATCAGGGCTTGATCCATCACCGTTATTTATCTCACTGCACCATCCCAGCTCAGAACCTGGCTATATGCAAATCAGTCTGTCCCTGGCCCAGTGCATCATGGGAACAGGGCAGACTAAACTACCAAGCCAATTCTTCACCAGAAAGGAGACAAGCTACCGGGGACCGGTTTCTGGCATTTCAGCCGTCTTCGGCCCGGCTTGCTTGAATCCTGATGGTGCAGTGAGAAAGGGACTCATGTCTGAGTATACCCTGCCACACCTATAGTGGCCAAAAACGGTTCAGAAAAGGGGGTGGTGATGAACAGAGTGTCTGAATTAAGCAGACCACTCTTACCCAGTCCAAAGATCAGGGCTTGATCCATCACCGTTATTTATCTCACTGCACCATCCCAGCTCAGAACCTGGCTATATGCAAATCAGTCTGTCCCTGGCCCAGTGCATCATGGGAACAGGGCAGACTAAACTACCAAGCCAATTCTTCACCAGAAAGGAGACAAGCTACCGGGGACCGGTTTCTGGCATTTCAGCCGTCTTCGGCCCGGCTTGCTTGAATCCTGATGGTGCAGTGAGAAAGGGACTCATGTCTGAGTATACCCTGCCACACCTATTGTGGCCAAAAACGGTTCAGAAAAGGGGGTGGTGATGAACAGAGTGTCTGAATTAAGCAGACCACTCTTACCAATTCCAAAGATCAAGGCTTGATCCATCACCGTTATTTATCTCACTGCACCATCCCAGCTCAGAACCTGGCTATATGCAAATCAGTCTGTCCCTGGCCCAGTGCATCATGGGAACAGGGCAGACTAAACTACCAAGCCAATTCTTCACCAGAAAGGAGACAAGCTACCGGGGACCGGTTTCTGGCATTTCAGCCGTCTTCGGCCCGGCTTGCTTGAATCCTGATGGTGCAGTGAGAAAGGGACTCATGTCTGAGTATACCCTGCCACACCAATAGTGGCCAAAAACGGTTCAGAAAAGGGGGTGGTGATGAACAGAGTGTCTGAATTAAGCAGACCACTCTTACCCAGTCCAAAGATCAGGGCTTGATCCATCACCGTTATTTATCTCACTGCACCATCCCAGCTCAGAACCTGGCTATATGCAAATCAGTCTGTCCCTGGCCCAGTGCATCATGGGAACAGGGCAGACTAAACTACCAAGCCAATTCTTCACCAGAAAGGAGACAAGCTACCGGGTACTGGTTTCTGGCATTTCAGCCGTCTTCGGCCCGGCTTGCTTGAATCCTGATGGTGCAGTGAGAAAGGGACTCATGTCTGAGTATACCCTGCCACACCTATAGTGGCCAAAAACGGTTCAGAAAAGGGGGTGGTGATGAACAGAGTGTCTGAATTAAGCAGACCACTCTTACCCAGTCCAAAGATCAGGGCTTGATCCATCACCGTTATTTATCTCACTGCACCATCCCAGCTCAGAACCTGGCTATATGCAAATCAGTCTGTCCCTGGCCCAGTGCATCATGGGAACAGGGCAGACTAAACTACCAAGCCAATTCTTCACCAGAAAGGAGACAAGCTACCGGGGACCGGTTTCTGGCATTTCAGCCGTCTTCGGCCCGGCTTGCTTGAATCCTGATGGTGCAGTGAGAAAGGGACTCATGTCTGAGTATACCCTGCCACACCTATAGTGGCCAAAAACGGTTCAGAAAAGGGGGTGGTGATGAACAGAGTGTCTGAATTAAGCAGACCACTCTTACCCAGTCCAAAGATCAGGGCTTGATCCATCACCGTTATTTATCTCACTGCACCATCCCAGCTCAGAACCTGGCTATATGCAAATCAGTCTGTCCCTGGCCCAGTGCATCATGGGAACAGGGCAGACTAAACTACCAAGCAAATTCTTCACCAGAAAGGAGACAAGCTACCGGGGACCGGTTTCTGGCATTTCAGCCGTCTTCGGCCCGGCTTGCTTGAATCCTGATGGTTCAGTGAGAAAGGGACTCATGTCTGAGTATACCCTGCCACACCTATAGTGGCCAAAAACGGTTCAGAAAAGGGGGTGGTGATGAACAGAGTGTCTGAATTAAGCAGACCACTCTTACCCAGTCCAAAGATCAGGGCTTGATCCATCACCGTTATTTATCTCACTGCACCATCCCAGCTCAGAACCTGGCTATATGCAAATCAGTCTGTCCCTGGCCCAGTGCAGCATGGGAACAGGGCAGACTAAACTACCAAGCCAATTCTTCACCAGAAAGGAGACAAGCTACCGGGGACCGGTTTTTTGGCATTTCAGCCGTCTTCGGCCCGGCTTGCTTGAATCCTGATGGTGCAGTGAGCAAGGGACTCATGTCTGAGTATACCCTGCCACACCTATAGTGGCCAAAAACGGTTCAGAAAAGGGGGTGGTGATGAACAGAGTGTCTGAATTAAGCAGACCACTCTTACCCAGTCCAAAGATCAGGGCTTGATCCATCACCGTTATTTATCTCACTGCACCATCCCAGCTCAGAACCTGGCTATATGCAAATCAGTCTGTCCCTGGCCCAGTGCATCATGGGAACAGGGCAGACTAAACTACCAAGCCAATTCTTCACCAGAAAGGAGACAAGCTACCGGGGACCGGTTTCTGGCATTTCAGCCGTCTTCGGCCCGGCTTGCTTGAATCCTGATGGTGCAGTGAGAAAGGGACTCATGTCTGAGTATACCCTGCCACACCTATAGTGGCCAAAAACGGTTCAGAAAAGGGGGTGGTGATGAACAGAGTGTCTGAATTAAGCAGACCACTCTTACCCAGTCCAAAGATCAGGGCTTGATCCATCACCGTTATTTATCTCACTGCACCATCCCAGCTCAGAACCTGGCTATATGCAAATCAGTCTGTCCCTGGCCCAGTGCATCATGGGAACAGGGCAGACTAAACTACCAAGCCAATTCTTCACCAGAAAGGAGACAAGCTACCGGGGACCGGTTTCTGGCATTTCAGCCGTCTTAGGCCCGGCTTGCTTGAATCCTGATGGTGCAGTGAGAAAGGGACTCATGTCTGAGTATACCCTGCCACACCTATAGTGGCCAAAAACGGTTCAGAAAAGGGGGTGGTGATGAACAGAGTGTCTGAATTAAGCAGACCACTCTTACCCAGTCCAAAGATCAGGGCTTGATCCATCACCGTTATTTATCTCACTGCACCATCCCAGCTCAGAACCTGGCTATATGCAAATCAGTCTGTCCCTGGCCCAGTGCATCATGGGAACAGGGCAGACTAAACTACCAAGCCAATTCTTCACCAGAAAGGAGACAAGCTACCGGGGACCGGTTTCTGGCATTTCAGCCGTCTTCGGCCCGGCTTGCTTGAATCCTGATGGTGCAGTGAGAAAGGGACTCATGTCTGAGTATACCCTGCCACACCTATAGTGGCCAAAAACGGTTCAGAAAAGGGGGTGGTGATGAACAGAGTGTCTGAATTAAGCAGACCACTCTTACCCAGTCCAAAGATCAGGGCTTGATCCATCACCGTTATTTATCTCACTGCACCATCCCAGCTCAGAACCTGGCTATATGCAAATCAGTCTGTCCCTGGCCCAGTGCATCATGGGAACAGGGCAGACTAAACTACCAAGCCAATTCTTCACCAGAAAGGAGACAAGCTACCGGGGACCGGTTTCTGGCATTTCAGCCGTCTTCGGCCCGGCTTGCTTGAATCCTGATGGTGCAGTGAGAAAGGGACTCATGTCTGAGTATACCCTGCCACACCTATAGTGGCCAAAAACGGTTCAGAAAAGGGGGTGGTGATGAACAGAGTGTCTGAATTAAGCAGACCACTCTTACCCAGTCCAAAGATCAGGGCTTGATCCATCACCGTTATTTATCTCACTGCACCATCCCAGCTCAGAACCTGGCTATATGCAAATCAGTCTGTCCCTGGCCCAGTGCATCATGGGAACAGGGCAGACTAAACTACCAAGCCAATTCTTCACCAGAAAGGAGACAAGCTACCGGGGACCGGTTTCTGGCATTTCAGCCGTCTTCGGCCCGGCTTGCTTGAATCCTGATGGTGCAGTGAGAAAGGGACTCATGTCTGAGTATACCCTGCCACACCTATAGTGGCCAAAAACGGTTCAGAAAAGGGGGTGGTGATGAACAGAGTGTCTGAATTAAGCAGACCACTCTTACCCAGTCCAAAGATCAGGGCTTGATCCATCACCGTTATTTATCTCACTGCACCATCCCAGCTCAGAACCTGGCTATATGCAAATCAGTCTGTCCCTGGCCCAGTGCATCATGGGAACAGGGCAGACTAAACTACCAAGCCAATTCTTCACCAGAAAGGAGACAAGCTACCGGGGACCGGTTTCTGGCATTTCAGCCGTCTTCGGCCCGGCTTGCTTGAATCCTGATGGTGCAGTGAGAAAGGGACTCATGTCTGAGTATACCCTGCCACACCTATAGTGGCCAAAAACGGTTCAGAAAAGGGGGTGGTGATGAACAGAGTGTCTGAATTAAGCAGACCACTCTTACCCAGTCCAAAGATCAGGGCTTGATCCATCACCGTTATTTATCTCACTGCACCATCCCAGCTCAGAACCTGGCTATATGCAAATCAGTCTGTCCCTGGCCCAGTGCATCATGGGAACAGGGCAGACTAAACTACCAAGCCAATTCTTCACCAGAAAGGAGACAAGCTACCGGGGACCGGTTTCTGGCATTTCAGCCGTCTTCGGCCCGGCTTGCTTGAATCCTGATGGTGCAGTGAGAAAGGGACTCATGTCTGAGTATACCCTGCCACACCTAGAGTGGCCAAAAACGGTTCAGAAAAGGGGGTGGTGATGAACAGAGTGTCTGAATTAAGCAGACCACTCTTACCCAGTCCAAAGATCAGGGCTTGATCCATCACCGTTATTTATCTCACTGCACCATCCCAGCTCAGAACCTGGCTATATGCAAATCAGTCTGTCCCTGGCCCAGTGCATCATGGGAACAGGGCAGACTAAACTACCAAGCCTATTCTTCACCAGAAAGGAGACAAGCTACCGGGGACCGGTTTCTGGCATTTCAGCCGTCTTCGGTCCGGCTTGCTTGAATCCTGATGGTGCAGTGAGAAAGGGACTCATGTCTGAGTATACCCTGCCACACCTATAGTGGCCAAAAACGGTTCAGAAAAGGGGGTGGTGATGAACAGAGTGTCTGAATTAAGCAGACCACTCTTACCCAGTCCAAAGATCAGGGCTTGATCCATCACCGTTATTTATCTCACTGCCCCATCCCAGCTCAGAACCTGGCTATATGCAAATCAGTCTGTCCCTGGCCCAGTGCATCATGGGAACAGGGCAGACTAAACTACCAAGCCAATTCTTCACCAGAAAGGAGACAAGCTGCCGGGGACCGGTTTCTGGCATTTCAGCCTTCTTCGGCCCGGCTTGCTTGAATCCTGATGGAGCAGTGAGAAAGGGACTCATGTCTGAGTATACCCTGCCACACCTATAGTGGCCAAAAACGATTTACAAAAAGGGGGTGGTGATGAACCGAGTGTCTGAGTTAAACAGACCACTCTTACCCAGTCCAAAGATCAGGGCTTGATCCATCACCGTTATTTATCTCACTGCACCATCCCAGCTCAGAACCTGGCTATATGCAAATCAGTCTGTCCCTGGCCCAGTGCATCATGGGAACAGGGCAGACTAAACTACCAAGCCAATTCTTCACCAGAAAGGAGACAAGCTACCGGGGACCGGTTTCTGGCATTTCAGCCGTCTTCGGCCCGGCTTGCTTGAATCCTGATGGTGCAGTGAGAAAGGGACTCATGTCTGAGTATACCCTGCCACACCAATAGTGGCCAAAAACGGTTCAGAAAAGGGGGTGGTGATGAACAGAGTGTCTGAATTAAGCAGACCACTCTTACCCAGTCCAAAGATCAGGGCTTGATCCATCACCGTTATTTATCTCACTGCCCCATCCCAGCTCAGAACCTGGCTATATGCAAATCAGTCTGTCCCTGGCCCAGTGCATCATGGGAACAGGGCAGACTAAACTACCAAGCCAATTCTTCACCAGAAAGGAGACAAGCTGCCGGGGACCGGTTTCTGGCATTTCAGCCTTCTTCGGCCCGGCTTGCTTGAATCCTGATGGAGCAGTGAGAAAGGGACTCATGTCTGAGTATACCCTGCCACACCTATAGTGGCCAAAAACGATTTACAAAAAGGGGGTGGTGATGAACCGAGTGTCTGAGTTAAACAGACCACTCTTACCCAGTCCAAAGATCAGGGCTTGATCCATCACCGTTATTTATCTCACTGCACCATCCCAGCTCAGAACCTGGCTATATGCAAATCAGTCTGTCCCTGGCCCAGTGCATCATGGGAACAGGGCAGACTAAACTACCAAGCCAATTCTTCACCAGAAAGGAGACAAGCTACCGGGGACCGGTTTCTGGCATTTCAGCCGTCTTCGGCCCGGCTTGCTTGAATCCTGATGGTGCAGTGAGAAAGGGACTCATGTCTGAGTATACCCTGCCACACCTATAGTGGCCAAAAACGGTTCAGAAAAGGGGGTGGTGATGAACAGAGTGTCTGAATTAAGCAGACCACTCTTACCCAGTCCAAAGATCAGGGCTTGATCCATCACCGTTATTTATCTCACTGCACCATCCCAGCTCAGAACCTGGCTATATGCAAATCAGTCTGTCCCTGGCCCAGTGCATCATGGGAACAGGGCAGACTAAACTACCAAGCCAATTCTTCACCAGAAAGGAGACAAGCTACCGGGGACCGGTTTCTGGCATTTCAGCCGTCTTCGGCCCGGCTTGCTTGAATCCTGATGGTGCAGTGAGAAAGGGACTCATGTCTGAGTATACCCTGCCACACCTATAGTGGCCAAAAACGGTTCAGAAAAGGGGGTGGTGATGAACAGAGTGTCTGAATTAAGCAGACCACTCTTACCAATTCCAAAGATCAAGGCTTGATCCATCACCGTTATTTATCTCACTGCACCATCCCAGCTCAGAACCTGGCTATATGCAAATCAGTCTGTCCCTGGCCCAGTGCATCATGGGAACAGGGCAGACTAAACTACCAAGCCAATTCTTCACCAGAAAGGAGACAAGCTACCGGGTACTGGTTTCTGGCATTTCAGCCGTCTTCGGCCCGGCTTGCTTGAATCCTGATGGTGCAGTGAGAAAGGGACTCATGTCTGAGTATACCCTGCCACACCTATAGTGGCCAAAAACGGTTCAGAAAAGGGGGTGGTGATGAACAGAGTGTCTGAATTAAGCAGACCACTCTTACCCAGTCCAAAGATCAGGGCTTGATCCATCACCGTTATTTATCTCACTGCACCATCCCAGCTCAGAACCTGGCTATATGCAAATCAGTCTGTCCCTGGCCCAGTGCATCATGGGAACAGGGCAGACTAAACTACCAAGCCAATTCTTCACCAGAAAGGAGACAAGCTACCAGGGACCGGTTTCTGGCATTTCAGCCGTCTTCGGCCCGGCTTGCTTGAATCCTGATGGTGCAGTGAGAAAGGGACTCATGTCTGAGTATACCCTGCCACACCTATAGTGGCCAAAAACGGTTCAGAAAAGGGGGTGGTGATGAACAGAGTGTCTGAATTAAGCAGACCACTCTTACCCAGTCCAAAGATCAGGGCTTGATCCATCACCGTTATTTATCTCACTGCACCATCCCAGCTCAGAACCTGGCTATATGCAAATCAGTCTGTCCCTGGCCCAGTGCATCATGGGAACAGGGCAGACTAAACTACCAAGCCAATTCTTCACCAGAAAGGAGACAAGCTACCGGGGACCGGTTTCTGGCATTTCAGCCGTCTTCGGCCCGGCTTGCTTGAATCCTGATGGTGCAGTGAGAAAGGGACTCATGTCTGAGTATACCCTGCCACACCTATAGTGGCCAAAAACGGTTCAGAAAAGGGGGTGGTGATGAACAGAGTGTCTGAATTAAGCAGACCACTCTTACCCAGTCCAAAGATCAGGGCTTGATCCATCACCGTTATTTATCTCACTGCACCATCCCAGCACCTGGCTATATGCAAATCAGTCTGTCCCTGGCCCAGTGCATCATGGGAACAGGGCAGACTAAACTACCAAGCCAATTCTTCACCAGAAAGGAGACATGCTACCGGGGACCGGTTTTTGGCATTTCAGCCGTCTTCGGCCCGGCTTGCTTGAATCCTGATGGTGCAGTGAGAAAGGGACTCATGTCTGAGTATACCCTGCCACACCTATAGTGGCCAAAAACGGTTCAGAAAAGGGGGTGGTGATGAACAGAGTGTCTGAATTAAGCAGACCACTCTTACCCAGTCCAAAGATCAGGGCTTGATCCATCACCGTTATTTATCTCACTGCACCATCCCAGCTCAGAACCTGGCTATATGCAAATCAGTCTGTCCCTGGCCCAGTGCATCATGGGAACAGGGCAGACTAAACTACCAAGCCAATTCTTCACCAGAAAGGAGACAAGCTACCGGGGACCGGTTTCTGGCATTTCAGCCGTCTTCGGCCCGGCTTGCTTGAATCCTGATGGTGCAGTGAGAAAGGGACTCATGTCTGAGTATACCCTGCCACACCTATAGTGGCCAAAAACGGTTCAGCAAAGGGGGTGGTGATGAACAGAGTGTCTGAATTAAGCAGACCACTCTTACCCAGTCCAAAGATCAGGGCTTGATCCATCACCGTTATTTATCTCACTGCACCATCCCAGCTCAGAACCTGGCTATATGCAAATCAGTCTGTCCCTGGCCCAGTGCATCATGGGAACAGGGCAGACTAAACTACCAAGCCAATTCTTCACCAGAAAGGAGACAAGCTACCGGGGACCGGTTTCTGGCATTTCAGCCGTCTTCGGCCCGGCTTGCTTGAATCCTGATGGTGCAGTGAGAAAGGGACTCCTGTCTGAGTATACCCTGCCACACCTATAGTGGCCAAAAACGGTTCAGAAAAGGGGGTGGTGATGAACAGAGTGTCTGAATTAAGCAGACCACTCTTACCCAGTCCAAAGATCAGGGCTTGATCCATCACCGTTATTTATCTCACTGCACCATCCCAGCTCAGAACCTGGCTATATGCAAATCAGTCTGTCCCTGGCCCAGTGCATCATGGGAACAGGGCAGACTAAACTACCAAGCCAATTCTTCACCAGAAAGGAGACAAGCTACCGGGGACCGGTTTCTGGCATTTCAGCCGTCTTCGGCCCGGCTTGCTTGAATCCTGATGGTGCAGTGAGAAAGGGACTCATGTCTGAGTATACCCTGCCACACCTATAGTGGCCAAAAACGGTTCAGAAAAGGGGGTGGTGATGAACAGAGTGTCTGAATTAAGCAGACCACTCTTACCCAGTCCAAAGATCAGGGCTTGATCCATCACCGTTATTTATCTCACTGCACCATCCCAGCTCAGAACCTGGCTATATGCAAATCAGTCTGTCCCTGGCCCAGTGCATCATGGGAACAGGGCAGACTAAACTACCAAGCCAATTCTTCACCAGAAAGGAGACAAGCTACCGGGGACCGGTTTCTGGCATTTCAGCCGTCTTCGGCCCGGCTTGCTTGAATCCTGATGGTGCAGTGAGAAAGGGACTCATGTCTGAGTATACCCTGCCACACCTATAGTGGCCAAAAACGGTTCAGAAAAGGGGGTGGTGATGAACAGAGTGTCTGAATTAAGCAGACCACTCTTACCCAGTCCAAAGATCAGGGCTTGATCCATCACCGTTATTTATCTCACTGCACCATCCCAGCTCAGAACCTGGCTATATGCAAATCAGTCTGTCCCTGGCCCAGTGCATCATGGGAACAGGGCAGACTAAACTACCAAGCCAATTCTTCACCAGAAAGGAGACAAGCTACCGGGGACCGGTTTCTGGCATTTCAGCCGTCTTCGGCCCGGCTTGCTTGAATCCTGATGGTGCAGTGAGAAAGGGACTCATGTCTGAGTATACCCTGCCACACCTATAGTGGCCAAAAACGGTTCAGAAAAGGGGGTGGTGATGAACAGAGTGTCTGAATTAAGCAGACCACTCTTACCCAGTCCAAAGATCAGGGCTTGATCCATCACCGTTATTTATCTCACTGCACCATCCCAGCTCAGAACCTGGCTATATGCAAATCAGTCTGTCCCTGGCCCAGTGCATCATGGGAACAGGGCAGACTAAACTACCAAGCCAATTCTTCACCAGAAAGGAGACAAGCTACCGGGGACCGGTTTCTGGCATTTCAGCCGTCTTCGGCCCGGCTTGCTTGAATCCTGATGGTGCAGTGAGAAAGGGACTCATGTCTGAGTATACCCTGCCACACCTATAGTGGCCAAAAACGGTTCAGAAAAGGGGGTGGTGATGAACAGAGTGTCTGAATTAAGCAGACCACTCTTACCCAGTCCAAAGATCAGGGCTTGATCCATCACCGTTATTTATCTCACTGCACCATCCCAGCTCAGAACCTGGCTATATGCAAATCAGTCTGTCCCTGGCCCAGTGCATCATGGGAACAGGGCAGACTAAACTACCAAGCCAATTCTTCACCAGAAAGGAGACAAGCTACCGGGGACCGGTTTCTGGCATTTCAGCCGTCTTCGGCCCGGCTTGCTTGAATCCTGATGGTGCAGTGAGAAAGGGACTCATGTCTGAGTATACCCTGCCACACCTATAGTGGCCAAAAACGGTTCAGAAAAGGGGGTGGTGATGAACAGAGTGTCTGAATTAAGCAGACCACTCTTACCCAGTCCAAAGATCAGGGCTTGATCCATCACCGTTATTTATCTCACTGCACCATCCCAGCTCAGAACCTGGCTATATGCAAATCAGTCTGTCCCTGGCCCAGTGCATCATGGGAACAGGGCAGACTAAACTACCAAGCCAATTCTTCACCAGAAAGGAGACAAGCTACCGGGGACCGGTTTCTGGCATTTCAGCCGTCTTCGGCCCGGCTTGCTTGAATCCTGATGGTGCAGTGAGAAAGGGACTCATGTCTGAGTATACCCTGCCACACCTATAGTGGCCAAAAACGGTTCAGAAAAGGGGGTGGTGATGAACAGAGTGTCTGAATTAAGCAGACCACTCTTACCCAGTCCAAAGATCAGGGCTTGATCCATCACCGTTATTTATCTCACTGCACCATCCCAGCTCAGAACCTGGCTATATGCAAATCAGTCTGTCCCTGGCCCAGTGCATCATGGGAACAGGGCAGACTAAACTACCAAGCCAATTCTTCACCAGAAAGGAGACAAGCTACCGGGGACCGGTTTCTGGCATTTCAGCCGTCTTCGGCCCGGCTTGCTTGAATCCTGATGGTGCAGTGAGAAAGGGACTCATGTCTGAGTATACCCTGCCACACCAATAGTGGCCAAAAACGGTTCAGAAAAGGGGGTGGTGATGAACAGAGTGTCTGAATTAAGCAGACCACTCTTACCCAGTCCAAAGATCAGGGCTTGATCCATCACCGTTATTTATCTCACTGCCCCATCCCAGCTCAGAACCTGGCTATATGCAAATCAGTCTGTCCCTGGCCCAGTGCATCATGGGAACAGGGCAGACTAAACTACCAAGCCAATTCTTCACCAGAAAGGAGACAAGCTGCCGGGGACCGGTTTCTGGCATTTCAGCCTTCTTCGGCCCGGCTTGCTTGAATCCTGATGGAGCAGTGAGAAAGGGACTCATGTCTGAGTATACCCTGCCACACCTATAGTGGCCAAAAACGATTTACAAAAAGGGGGTGGTGATGAACCGAGTGTCTGAGTTAAACAGACCACTCTTACCCAGTCCAAAGATCAGGGCTTGATCCATCACCGTTATTTATCTCACTGCACCATCCCAGCTCAGAACCTGGCTATATGCAAATCAGTCTGTCCCTGGCCCAGTGCATCATGGGAACAGGGCAGACTAAACTACCAAGCCAATTCTTCACCAGAAAGGAGACAAGCTACCGGGGACCGGTTTCTGGCATTTCAGCCGTCTTCGGCCCGGCTTGCTTGAATCCTGATGGTGCAGTGAGAAAGGGACTCATGTCTGAGTATACCCTGCCACACCTATAGTGGCCAAAAATGGTTCAGAAAAGGGGGTGGTGATGAACAGAGTGTCTGAATTAAGCAGACCACTCTTACCCAGTCCAAAGATCAGGGCTTGATCCATCACCGTTATTTATCTCACTGCACCATCCCAGCTCAGAACCTGGCTATATGCAAATCAGTCTGTCCCTGGCCCAGTGCATCATGGGAACAGGGCAGACTAAACTACCAAGCCAATTCTTCACCAGAAAGGAGACAAGCTACCGGGGACCGGTTTCTGGCATTTCAGCCGTCTTCGGCCCGGCTTGCTTGAATCCTGATGGTGCAGTGAGAAAGGGACTCATGTCTGAGTATACCCTGCCACACCTATAGTGGCCAAAAACGGTTCAGAAAAGGGGGTGGTGATGAACAGAGTGTCTGAATTAAGCAGACCACTCTTACCCAGTCCAAAGATCAGGGCTTGATCCATCACCGTTATTTATCTCACTGCACCATCCCAGCTCAGAACCTGGCTATATGCAAATCAGTCTGTCCCTGGCCCAGTGCATCATGGGAACAGGGCAGACTAAACTACCAAGCAAATTCTTCACCAGAAAGGAGACAAGCTACCGGGGACCGGTTTCTGGCATTTCAGCCGTCTTCGGCCCGGCTTGCTTGAATCCTGATGGTTCAGTGAGAAAGGGACTCATGTCTGAGTATACCCTGCCACACCTATAGTGGCCAAAAACGGTTCAGAAAAGGGGGTGGTGATGAACAGAGTGTCTGAATTAAGCAGACCACTCTTACCCAGTCCAAAGATCAGGGCTTGATCCATCACCGTTATTTATCTCACTGCACCATCCCAGCTCAGAACCTGGCTATATGCAAATCAGTCTGTCCCTGGCCCAGTGCAGCATGGGAACAGGGCAGACTAAACTACCAAGCCAATTCTTCACCAGAAAGGAGACAAGCTACCGGGGACCGGTTTTTTGGCATTTCAGCCGTCTTCGGCCCGGCTTGCTTGAATCCTGATGGTGCAGTGAGCAAGGGACTCATGTCTGAGTATACCCTGCCACACCTATAGTGGCCAAAAACGGTTCAGAAAAGGGGGTGGTGATGAACAGAGTGTCTGAATTAAGCAGACCACTCTTACCCAGTCCAAAGATCAGGGCTTGATCCATCACCGTTATTTATCTCACTGCACCATCCCAGCTCAGAACCTGGCTATATGCAAATCAGTCTGTCCCTGGCCCAGTGCATCATGGGAACAGGGCAGACTAAACTACCAAGCCAATTCTTCACCAGAAAGGAGACAAGCTACCGGGGACCGGTTTCTGGCATTTCAGCCGTCTTCGGCCCGGCTTGCTTGAATCCTGATGGTGCAGTGAGAAAGGGACTCATGTCTGAGTATACCCTGCCACACCTATAGTGGCCAAAAACGGTTCAGAAAAGGGGGTGGTGATGAACAGAGTGTCTGAATTAAGCAGACCACTCTTACCCAGTCCAAAGATCAGGGCTTGATCCATCACCGTTATTTATCTCACTGCACCATCCCAGCTCAGAACCTGGCTATATGCAAATCAGTCTGTCCCTGGCCCAGTGCATCATGGGAACAGGGCAGACTAAACTACCAAGCCAATTCTTCACCAGAAAGGAGACAAGCTACCGGGGACCGGTTTCTGGCATTTCAGCCGTCTTCGGCCCGGCTTGCTTGAATCCTGATGGTGCAGTGAGAAAGGGACTCATGTCTGAGTATACCCTGCCACACCTATAGTGGCCAAAAACGGTTCAGAAAAGGGGGTGGTGATGAACAGAGTGTCTGAATTAAGCAGACCACTCTTACCCAGTCCAAAGATCAGGGCTTGATCCATCACCGTTATTTATCTCACTGCACCATCCCAGCTCAGAACCTGGCTATATGCAAATCAGTCTGTCCCTGGCCCAGTGCATCATGGGAACAGGGCAGACTAAACTACCAAGCCAATTCTTCACCAGAAAGGAGACAAGCTACCGGGGACCGGTTTCTGGCATTTCAGCCGTCTTCGGCCCGGCTTGCTTGAATCCTGATGGTGCAGTGAGAAAGGGACTCATGTCTGAGTATACCCTGCCACACCTATAGTGGCCAAAAACGGTTCAGAAAAGGGGGTGGTGATGAACAGAGTGTCTGAATTAAGCAGACCACTCTTACCCAGTCCAAAGATCAGGGCTTGATCCATCACCGTTATTTATCTCACTGCACCATCCCAGCTCAGAACCTGGCTATATGCAAATCAGTCTGTCCCTGGCCCAGTGCATCATGGGAACAGGGCAGACTAAACTACCAAGCCAATTCTTCACCAGAAAGGAGACAAGCTACCGGGGACCGGTTTCTGGCATTTCAGCCGTCTTCGGCCCGGCTTGCTTGAATCCTGATGGTGCAGTGAGAAAGGGACTCATGTCTGAGTATACCCTGCCACACCTATAGTGGCCAAAAACGGTTCAGAAAAGGGGGTGGTGATGAACAGAGTGTCTGAATTAAGCAGACCACTCTTACCCAGTCCAAAGATCAGGGCTTGATCCATCACCGTTATTTATCTCACTGCACCATCCCAGCTCAGAACCTGGCTATATGCAAATCAGTCTGTCCCTGGCCCAGTGCATCATGGGAACAGGGCAGACTAAACTACCAAGCCAATTCTTCACCAGAAAGGAGACAAGCTACCGGGGACCGGTTTCTGGCATTTCAGCCGTCTTCGGCCCGGCTTGCTTGAATCCTGATGGTGCAGTGAGAAAGGGACTCATGTCTGAGTATACCCTGCCACACCTATAGTGGCCAAAAACGGTTCAGAAAAGGGGGTGGTGATGAACAGAGTGTCTGAATTAAGCAGACCACTCTTACCCAGTCCAAAGATCAGGGCTTGATCCATCACCGTTATTTATCTCACTGCACCATCCCAGCTCAGAACCTGGCTATATGCAAATCAGTCTGTCCCTGGCCCAGTGCATCATGGGAACAGGGCAGACTAAACTACCAAGCCAATTCTTCACCAGAAAGGAGACAAGCTACCGGGGACCGGTTTCTGGCATTTCAGCCGTCTTCGGCCCGGCTTGCTTGAATCCTGATGGTGCAGTGAGAAAGGGACTCATGTCTGAGTATGCCCTGCCACACCTATTGTGGCCAAAAACGGTTCAGAAAAGGGGGTGGTGATGAACAGAGTGTCTGAATTAAGCAGACCACTCTTACCAATTCCAAAGATCAAGGCTTGATCCATCACCGTTATTTATTTCACTGCACCATCCCAGCTCAGAACCTGGCTATATGCAAATCAGTCTGTCCCTGGCCCAGTGCATCATGGGAACAGGGCAGACTAAACTACCAAGCCAATTCTTCACCAGAAAGGAGACAAGCTACCGGGGACCGGTTTCTGGCATTTCAGCCGTCTTCGGCCCGGCTTGCTTGAATCCTGATGGTGCAGTGAGAAAGGGACTCATGTCTGAGTATACCCTGCCACACCAATAGTGGCCAAAAACGGTTCAGAAAAGGGGGTGGTGATGAACAGAGTGTCTGAATTAAGCAGACCACTCTTACCCAGTCCAAAGATCAGGGCTTGATCCATCACCGTTATTTATCTCACTGCCCCATCCCAGCTCAGAACCTGGCTATATGCAAATCAGTCTGTCCCTGGCCCAGTGCATCATGGGAACAGGGCAGACTAAACTACCAAGCCAATTCTTCACCAGAAAGGAGACAAGCTGCCGGGGACCGGTTTCTGGCATTTCAGCCTTCTTCGGCCCGGCTTGCTTGAATCCTGATGGAGCAGTGAGAAAGGGACTCATGTCTGAGTATACCCTGCCACACCTATAGTGGCCAAAAACGATTTACAAAAAGGGGGTGGTGATGAACCGAGTGTCTGAGTTAAACAGACCACTCTTACCCAGTCCAAAGATCAGGGCTTGATCCATCACCGTTATTTATCTCACTGCACCATCCCAGCTCAGAACCTGGCTATATGCAAATCAGTCTGTCCCTGGCCCAGTGCATCATGGGAACAGGGCAGACTAAACTACCAAGCCAATTCTTCACCAGAAAGGAGACAAGCTACCGGGGACCGGTTTCTGGCATTTCAGCCGTCTTCGGCCCGGCTTGCTTGAATCCTGATGGTGCAGTGAGAAAGGGACTCATGTCTGAGTATACCCTGCCACACCTATAGTGGCCAAAAACGGTTCAGAAAAGGGGGTGGTGATGAACAGAGTGTCTGAATTAAGCAGACCACTCTTACCCAGTCCAAAGATCAGGGCTTGATCCATCACCGTTATTTATCTCACTGCACCATCCCAGCTCAGAACCTGGCTATATGCAAATCAGTCTGTCCCTGGCCCAGTGCATCATGGGAACAGGGCAGACTAAACTACCAAGCCAATTCTTCACCAGAAAGGAGACAAGCTACCGGGGACCGGTTTCTGGCATTTCAGCCGTCTTCGGCCCGGCTTGCTTGAATCCTGATGGTGCAGTGAGAAAGGGACTCATGTCTGAGTATACCCTGCCACACCTATAGTGGCCAAAAACGGTTCAGAAAAGGGGGTGGTGATGAACAGAGTGTCTGAATTAAGCAGACCACTCTTACCCAGTCCAAAGATCAGGGCTTGATCCATCACCGTTATTTATCTCACTGCACCATCCCAGCTCAGAACCTGGCTATATGCAAATCAGTCTGTCCCTGGCCCAGTGCATCATGGGAACAGGGCAGACTAAACTACCAAGCCAATTCTTCACCAGAAAGGAGACAAGCTACCGGGTACTGGTTTCTGGCATTTCAGCCGTCTTCGGCCCGGCTTGCTTGAATCCTGATGGTGCAGTGAGAAAGGGACTCATGTCTGAGTATACCCTGCCACACCTATAGTGGCCAAAAACGGTTCAGAAAAGGGGGTGGTGATGAACAGAGTGTCTGAATTAAGCAGACCACTCTTACCCAGTCCAAAGATCAGGGCTTGATCCATCACCGTTATTTATCTCACTGCACCATCCCAGCTCAGAACCTGGCTATATGCAAATCAGTCTGTCCCTGGCCCAGTGCATCATGGAAACAGGGCAGACTAAACTACCAAGCCAATTCTTCACCAGAAAGGAGACAAGCTACCGGGGACCGGTTTCTGGCATTTCAGCCGTCTTCGGCCCGGCTTGCTTGAATCCTGATGGTGCAGTGAGAAAGGGACTCATGTCTGAGTATACCCTGCCACACCTATAGTGGCCAAAAACGGTTCAGAAAAGGGGGTGGTGATGAACAGAGTGTCTGAATTAAGCAGACCACTCTTACCCAGTCCAAAGATCAGGGCTTGATCCATCACCGTTATTTATCTCACTGCACCATCCCAGCTCAGAACCTGGCTATATGCAAATCAGTCTGTCCCTGGCCCAGTGCATCATGGGAACAGGGCAGACTAAACTACCAAGCAAATTCTTCACCAGAAAGGAGACAAGCTACCGGGGACCGGTTTCTGGCATTTCAGCCGTCTTCGGCCCGGCTTGCTTGAATCCTGATGGTTCAGTGAGAAAGGGACTCATGTCTGAGTATACCCTGCCACACCTATAGTGGCCAAAAACGGTTCAGAAAAGGGGGTGGTGATGAACAGAGTGTCTGAATTAAGCAGACCACTCTTACCCAGTCCAAAGATCAGGGCTTGATCCATCACCGTTATTTATCTCACTGCACCATCCCAGCTCAGAACCTGGCTATATGCAAATCAGTCTGTCCCTGGCCCAGTGCAGCATGGGAACAGGGCAGACTAAACTACCAAGCCAATTCTTCACCAGAAAGGAGACAAGCTACCGGGGACCGGTTTTTTGGCATTTCAGCCGTCTTCGGCCCGGCTTGCTTGAATCCTGATGGTGCAGTGAGCAAGGGACTCATGTCTGAGTATACCCTGCCACACCTATAGTGGCCAAAAACGGTTCAGAAAAGGGGGTGGTGATGAACAGAGTGTCTGAATTAAGCAGACCACTCTTACCCAGTCCAAAGATCAGGGCTTGATCCATCACCGTTATTTATCTCACTGCACCATCCCAGCTCAGAACCTGGCTATATGCAAATCAGTCTGTCCCTGGCCCAGTGCATCATGGGAACAGGGCAGACTAAACTACCAAGCCAATTCTTCACCAGAAAGGAGACAAGCTACCGGGGACCGGTTTCTGGCATTTCAGCCGTCTTCGGCCCGGCTTGCTTGAATCCTGATGGTGCAGTGAGAAAGGGACTCATGTCTGAGTATACCCTGCCACACCTATAGTGGCCAAAAACGGTTCAGAAAAGGGGGTGGTGATGAACAGAGTGTCTGAATTAAGCAGACCACTCTTACCCAGTCCAAAGATCAGGGCTTGATCCATCACCGTTATTTATCTCACTGCACCATCCCAGCTCAGAACCTGGCTATATGCAAATCAGTCTGTCCCTGGCCCAGTGCATCATGGGAACAGGGCAGACTAAACTACCAAGCCAATTCTTCACCAGAAAGGAGACAAGCTACCGGGGACCGGTTTCTGGCATTTCAGCCGTCTTCGGCCCGGCTTGCTTGAATCCTGATGGTGCAGTGAGAAAGGGACTCATGTCTGAGTATACCCTGCCACACCTATAGTGGCCAAAAACGGTTCAGAAAAGGGGGTGGTGATGAACAGAGTGTCTGAATTAAGCAGACCACTCTTACCAATTCCAAAGATCAAGGCTTGATCCATCACCCTTATTTATCTCACTGCACCATCCCAGCTCAGAACCTGGCTATATGCAAATCAGTCTGTCCCTGGCCCAGTGCATCATGGGAACAGGGCAGACTAAACTACCAAGCCAATTCTTCACCAGAAAGGAGACAAGCTACCGGGGACCGGTTTCTGGCATTTCAGCCGTCTTCGGCCCGGCTTGCTTGAATCCTGATGGTGCAGTGAGAAAGGGACTCATGTCTGAGTATACCCTGCCACACCAATAGTGGCCAAAAACGGTTCAGAAAAGGGGGTGGTGATGAACAGAGTGTCTGAATTAAGCAGACCACTCTTACCCAGTCCAAAGATCAGGGCTTGATCCATCACCGTTATTTATCTCACTGCACCATCCCAGCTCAGAACCTGGCTATATGCAAATCAGTCTGTCCCTGGCCCAGTGCATCATGGGAACAGGGCAGACTAAACTACCAAGCCAATTCTTCACCAGAAAGGAGACAAGCTACCGGGGACCGGTTTCTGGCATTTCAGCCGTCTTCGGCCCGGCTTGCTTGAATCCTGATGGTGCAGTGAGAAAGGGACTCATGTCTGAGTATACCCTGCCACACCAATAGTGGCCAAAAACGGTTCAGAAAAGGGGGTGGTGATGAACAGAGTGTCTGAATTAAGCAGACCACTCTTACCCAGTCCAAAGATCAGGGCTTGATCCATCACCGTTATTTATCTCACTGCACCATCCCAGCTCAGAACCTGGCTATATGCAAATCAGTCTGTCCCTGGCCCAGTGCATCATGGGAACAGGGCAGACTAAACTACCAAGCCAATTCTTCACCAGAAAGGAGACCAGCTACCGGGGACCGGTTTCTGGCATTTCAGCCGTCTTCGGCCCGGCTTGCTTGAATCCTGATGGTGCAGTGAGAAAGGGACTCATGTCTGAGTATACCCTGCCACACCTATAGTGGCCAAAAACGGTTCAGAAAAGGGGGTGGTGATGAACAGAGTGTCTGAATTAAGCAGACCACTCTTACCCAGTCCAAAGATCAGGGCTTGATCCATCACCGTTATTTATCTCACTGCACCATCCCAGCTCAGAACCTGGCTATATGCAAATCAGTCTGTCCCTGGCCCAGTGCATCATGGGAACAGGGCAGACTAAACTACCAAGCCAATTCTTCACCAGAAAGGAGACAAGCTACCGGGGACCGGTTTCTGGCATTTCAGCCGTCTTCGGCCCGGCTTGCTTGAATCCTGATGGTGCAGTGAGAAAGGGACTCATGTCTGAGTATACCCTGCCACACCTATAGTGGCCAAAAACGGTTCAGAAAAGGGGGTGGTGATGAACAGAGTGTCTGAATTAAGCAGACCACTCTTACCCAGTCCAAAGATCAGGGCTTGATCCATCACCGTTATTTATCTCACTGCACCATCCCAGCTCAGAACCTGGCTATATGCAAATCAGTCTGTCCCTGGCCCAGTGCATCATGGGAACAGGGCAGACTAAACTACCAAGCAAATTCTTCACCAGAAAGGAGACAAGCTACCGGGGACCGGTTTCTGGCATTTCAGCCGTCTTCGGCCCGGCTTGCTTGAATCCTGATGGTTCAGTGAGAAAGGGACTCATGTCTGAGTATACCCTGCCACACCTATAGTGGCCAAAAACGGTTCAGAAAAGGGGGTGGTGATGAACAGAGTGTCTGAATTAAGCAGACCACTCTTACCCAGTCCAAAGATCAGGGCTTGATCCATCACCGTTATTTATCTCACTGCACCATCCCAGCTCAGAACCTGGCTATATGCAAATCAGTCTGTCCCTGGCCCAGTGCAGCATGGGAACAGGGCAGACTAAACTACCAAGCCAATTCTTCACCAGAAAGGAGACAAGCTACCGGGGACCGGTTTTTTGGCATTTCAGCCGTCTTCGGCCCGGCTTGCTTGAATCCTGATGGTGCAGTGAGCAAGGGACTCATGTCTGAGTATACCCTGCCACACCTATAGTGGCCAAAAACGGTTCAGAAAAGGGGGTGGTGATGAACAGAGTGTCTGAATTAAGCAGACCACTCTTACCCAGTCCAAAGATCAGGGCTTGATCCATCACCGTTATTTATCTCACTGCACCATCCCAGCTCAGAACCTGGCTATATGCAAATCAGTCTGTCCCTGGCCCAGTGCATCATGGGAACAGGGCAGACTAAACTACCAAGCCAATTCTTCACCAGAAAGGAGACAAGCTACCGGGGACCGGTTTCTGGCATTTCAGCCGTCTTCGGCCCGGCTTGCTTGAATCCTGATGGTGCAGTGAGAAAGGGACTCATGTCTGAGTATACCCTGCCACACCTATAGTGGCCAAAAACGGTTCAGAAAAGGGGGTGGTGATGAACAGAGTGTCTGAATTAAGCAGACCACTCTTACCCAGTCCAAAGATCAGGGCTTGATCCATCACCGTTATTTATCTCACTGCACCATCCCAGCTCAGAACCTGGCTATATGCAAATCAGTCTGTCCCTGGCCCAGTGCATCATGGGAACAGGGCAGACTAAACTACCAAGCCAATTCTTCACCAGAAAGGAGACAAGCTACCGGGGACCGGTTTCTGGCATTTCAGCCGTCTTCGGCCCGGCTTGCTTGAATCCTGATGGTGCAGTGAGAAAGGGACTCATGTCTGAGTATACCCTGCCACACCTATAGTGGCCAAAAACGGTTCAGAAAAGGGGGTGGTGATGAACAGAGTGTCTGAATTAAGCAGACCACTCTTACCCAGTCCAAAGATCAGGGCTTGATCCATCACCGTTATTTATCTCACTGCACCATCCCAGCTCAGAACCTGGCTATATGCAAATCAGTCTGTCCCTGGCCCAGTGCATCATGGGAACAGGGCAGACTAAACTACCAAGCCAATTCTTCACCAGAAAGGAGACAAGCTACCGGGGACCGGTTTCTGGCATTTCAGCCGTCTTCGGCCCGGCTTGCTTGAATCCTGATGGTGCAGTGAGAAAGGGACTCATGTCTGAGTATACCCTGCCACACCTATAGTGGCCAAAAACGGTTCAGAAAAGGGGGTGGTGATGAACAGAGTGTCTGAATTAAGCAGATCACTCTTACCCAGTCCAAAGATCAGGGCTTGATCCATCACCGTTATTTATCTCACTGCACCATCCCAGCTCAGAACCTGGCTATATGCAAATCAGTCTGTCCCTGGCCCAGTGCATCATGGGAACAGGGCAGACTAAACTACCAAGCCAATTCTTCACCAGAAAGGAGACAAGCTACCGGGGACCGGTTTCTGGCATTTCAGCCGTCTTCGGCCCGGCTTGCTTGAATCCTGATGGTGCAGTGAGAAAGGGACTCATGTCTGAGTATACCCTGCCACACCTATAGTGGCCAAAAACGGTTCAGAAAAGGGGGTGGTGATGAACAGAGTGTCTGAATTAAGCAGACCACTCTTACCCAGTCCAAAGATCAGGGCTTGATCCATCACCGTTATTTATCTCACTGCACCATCCCAGCTCAGAACCTGGCTATATGCAAATCAGTCTGTCCCTGGCCCAGTGCATCATGGGAACAGGGCAGACTAAACTACCAAGCCAATTCTTCACCAGAAAGGAGACAAGCTACCGGGGACCGGTTTCTGGCATTTCAGCCGTCTTCGGCCCGGCTTGCTTGAATCCTGATGGTGCAGTGAGAAAGGGACTCATGTCTGAGTATACCCTGCCACACCTATAGTGGCCAAAAACGGTTCAGAAAAGGGGGTGGTGATGAACAGAGTGTCTGAATTAAGCAGACCACTCTTACCCAGTCCAAAGATCAGGGCTTGATCCATCACCGTTATTTATCTCACTGCACCATCCCAGCTCAGAACCTGGCTATATGCAAATCAGTCTGTCCCTGGCCCAGTGCATCATGGGAACAGGGCAGACTAAACTACCAAGCCAATTCTTCACCAGAAAGGAGACAAGCTACCGGGGACCGGTTTCTGGCATTTCAGCCGTCTTCGGCCCGGCTTGCTTGAATCCTGATGGTGCAGTGAGAAAGGGACTCATGTCTGAGTATACCCTGCCACACCTATAGTGGCCAAAAACGGTTCAGAAAAGGGGGTGGTGATGAACAGAGTGTCTGAATTAAGCAGACCACTCTTACCCAGTCCAAAGATCAGGGCTTGATCCATCACCGTTATTTATCTCACTGCACCATCCCAGCTCAGAACCTGGCTATATGCAAATCAGTCTGTCCCTGGCCCAGTGCATCATGGGAACAGGGCAGACTAAACTACCAAGCCAATTCTTCACCAGAAAGGAGACAAGCTACCGGGGACCGGTTTCTGGCATTTCAGCCGTCTTCGGCCCGGCTTGCTTGAATCCTGATGGTGCAGTGAGAAAGGGACTCATGTCTGAGTATACCCTGCCACACCTAGAGTGGCCAAAAACGGTTCAGAAAAGGGGGTGGTGATGAACAGAGTGTCTGAATTAAGCAGACCACTCTTACCCAGTCCAAAGATCAGGGCTTGATCCATCACCGTTATTTATCTCACTGCACCATCCCAGCTCAGAACCTGGCTATATGCAAATCAGTCTGTCCCTGGCCCAGTGCATCATGGGAACAGGGCAGACTAAACTACCAAGCCTATTCTTCACCAGAAAGGAGACAAGCTACCGGGGACCGGTTTCTGGCATTTCAGCCGTCTTCGGCCCGGCTTGCTTGAATCCTGATGGTGCAGTGAGAAAGGGACTCATGTCTGAGTATACCCTGCCACACCTATAGTGGCCAAAAACGGTTCAGAAAAGGGGGTGGTGATGAACAGAGTGTCTGAATTAAGCAGACCACTCTTACCCAGTCCAAAGATCAGGGCTTGATCCATCACCGTTATTTATCTCACTGCCCGAACAGGGCAGACTAAACTACCAAGCCAATTCTTCACCAGAAAGGAGACAAGCTGCCGGGGACCGGTTTCTGGCATTTCAGCCTTCTTCGGCCCGGCTTGCTTGAATCCTGATGGAGCAGTGAGAAAGGGACTCATGTCTGAGTATACCCTGCCACACCTATAGTGGCCAAAAACGATTTACAAAAAGGGGGTGGTGATGAACCGAGTGTCTGAGTTAAACAGACCACTCTTACCCAGTCCAAAGATCAGGGCTTGATCCATCACCGTTATTTATCTCACTGCACCATCCCAGCTCAGAACCTGGCTATATGCAAATCAGTCTGTCCCTGGCCCAGTGCATCATGGGAACAGGGCAGACTAAACTACCAAGCCAATTCTTCACCAGAAAGGAGACAAGCTACCGGGGACCGGTTTCTGGCATTTCAGCCGTCTTCGGCCCGGCTTGCTTGAATCCTGATGGTGCAGTGAGAAAGGGACTCATGTCTGAGTATACCCTGCCACACCAATAGTGGCCAAAAACGGTTCAGAAAAGGGGGTGGTGATGAACAGAGTGTCTGAATTAAGCAGACCACTCTTACCCAGTCCAAAGATCAGGGCTTGATCCATCACCGTTATTTATCTCACTGCCCCATCCCAGCTCAGAACCTGGCTATATGCAAATCAGTCTGTCCCTGGCCCAGTGCATCATGGGAACAGGGCAGACTAAACTACCAAGCCAATTCTTCACCAGAAAGGAGACAAGCTGCCGGGGACCGGTTTCTGGCATTTCAGCCTTCTTCGGCCCGGCTTGCTTGAATCCTGATGGAGCAGTGAGAAAGGGACTCATGTCTGAGTATACCCTGCCACACCTATAGTGGCCAAAAACGATTTACAAAAAGGGGGTGGTGATGAACCGAGTGTCTGAGTTAAACAGACCACTCTTACCCAGTCCAAAGATCAGGGCTTGATCCATCACCGTTATTTATCTCACTGCACCATCCCAGCTCAGAACCTGGCTATATGCAAATCAGTCTGTCCCTGGCCCAGTGCATCATGGGAACAGGGCAGACTAAACTACCAAGCCAATTCTTCACCAGAAAGGAGACAAGCTACCGGGGACCGGTTTCTGGCATTTCAGCCGTCTTCGGCCCGGCTTGCTTGAATCCTGATGGTGCAGTGAGAAAGGGACTCATGTCTGAGTATACCCTGCCACACCTATAGTGGCCAAAAACGGTTCAGAAAAGGGGGTGGTGATGAACAGAGTGTCTGAATTAAGCAGACCACTCTTACCCAGTCCAAAGATCAGGGCTTGATCCATCACCGTTATTTATCTCACTGCACCATCCCAGCTCAGAACCTGGCTATATGCAAATCAGTCTGTCCCTGGCCCAGTGCATCATGGGAACAGGGCAGACTAAACTACCAAGCCAATTCTTCACCAGAAAGGAGACAAGCTACCGGGGACCGGTTTCTGGCATTTCAGCCGTCTTCGGCCCGGCTTGCTTGAATCCTGATGGTGCAGTGAGAAAGGGACTCATGTCTGAGTATACCCTGCCACACCTATAGTGGCCAAAAACGGTTCAGAAAAGGGGGTGGTGATGAACAGAGTGTCTGAATTAAGCAGACCACTCTTACCCAGTCCAAAGATCAGGGCTTGATCCATCACCGTTATTTATCTCACTGCACCATCCCAGCTCAGAACCTGGCTATATGCAAATCAGTCTGTCCCTGGCCCAGTGCATCATGGGAACAGGGCAGACTAAACTACCAAGCCAATTCTTCACCAGAAAGGAGACAAGCTACCGGGGACCGGTTTCTGGCATTTCAGCCGTCTTCGGCCCGGCTTGCTTGAATCCTGATGGTGCAGTGAGAAAGGGACTCATGTCTGAGTATACCCTGCCACACCTATTGTGGCCAAAAACGGTTCAGAAAAGGGGGTGGTGATGAACAGAGTGTCTGAATTAAGCAGACCACTCTTACCAATTCCAAAGATCAAGGCTTGATCCATCACCGTTATTTATCTCACTGCACCATCCCAGCTCAGAACCTGGCTATATGCAAATCAGTCTGTCCCTGGCCCAGTGCATCATGGGAACAGGGCAGACTAAACTACCAAGCCAATTCTTCACCAGAAAGGAGACAAGCTACCGGGGACCGGTTTCTGGCATTTCAGCCGTCTTCGGCCCGGCTTGCTTGAATCCTGATGGTGCAGTGAGAAAGGGACTCATGTCTGAGTATACCCTGCCACACCAATAGTGGCCAAAAACGGTTCAGAAAAGGGGGTGGTGATGAACAGAGTGTCTGAATTAAGCAGACCACTCTTACCCAGTCCAAAGATCAGGGCTTGATCCATCACCGTTATTTATCTCACTGCACCATCCCAGCTCAGAACCTGGCTATATGCAAATCAGTCTGTCCCTGGCCCAGTGCATCATGGGAACAGGGCAGACTAAACTACCAAGCCAATTCTTCACCAGAAAGGAGACAAGCTACCGGGTACTGGTTTCTGGCATTTCAGCCGTCTTCGGCCCGGCTTGCTTGAATCCTGATGGTGCAGTGAGAAAGGGACTCATGTCTGAGTATACCCTGCCACACCTATAGTGGCCAAAAACGGTTCAGAAAAGGGGGTGGTGATGAACAGAGTGTCTGAATTAAGCAGACCACTCTTACCCAGTCCAAAGATCAGGGCTTGATCCATCACCGTTATTTATCTCACTGCACCATCCCAGCTCAGAACCTGGCTATATGCAAATCAGTCTGTCCCTGGCCCAGTGCATCATGGGAACAGGGCAGACTAAACTACCAAGCCAATTCTTCACCAGAAAGGAGACAAGCTACCGGGGACCGGTTTCTGGCATTTCAGCCGTCTTCGGCCCGGCTTGCTTGAATCCTGATGGTGCAGTGAGAAAGGGACTCATGTCTGAGTATACCCTGCCACACCTATAGTGGCCAAAAACGGTTCAGAAAAGGGGGTGGTGATGAACAGAGTGTCTGAATTAAGCAGACCACTCTTACCCAGTCCAAAGATCAGGGCTTGATCCATCACTGTTATTTATCTCACTGCACCATCCCAGCTCAGAACCTGGCTATATGCAAATCAGTCTGTCCCTGGCCCAGTGCATCATGGGAACAGGGCAGACTAAACTACCAAGCCAATTCTTCACCAGAAAGGAGACAAGCTACCGGGGACCGGTTTCTGGCATTTCAGCCGTCTTCGGCCCGGCTTGCTTGAATCCTGATGGTGCAGTGAGAAAGGGACTCATGTCTGAGTATACCCTGCCACACCTATAGTGGCCAAAAACGGTTCAGAAAAGGGGGTGGTGATGAACAGAGTGTCTGAATTAAGCAGACCACTCTTACCCAGTCCAAAGATCAGGGCTTGATCCATCACCGTTATTTATCTCACTGCACCATCCCAGCTCAGAACCTGGCTATATGCAAATCAGTCTGTCCCTGGCCCAGTGCATCATGGGAACAGGGCAGACTAAACTACCAAGCCAATTCTTCACCAGAAAGGAGACAAGCTACCGGGGACCGGTTTCTGGCATTTCAGCCGTCTTCGGCCCGGCTTGCTTGAATCCTGATGGTGCAGTGAGAAAGGGACTCATGTCTGAGTATACCCTGCCACACCTATAGTGGCCAAAAACGGTTCAGAAAAGGGGGTGGTGATGAACAGAGTGTCTGAATTAAGCAGACCACTCTTACCCAGTCCAAAGATCAGGGCTTGATCCATCACCGTTATTTATCTCACTGCACCATCCCAGCTCAGAACCTGGCTATATGCAAATCAGTCTGTCCCTGGCCCAGTGCATCATGGGAACAGGGCAGACTAAACTACCAAGCCAATTCTTCACCAGAAAGGAGACAAGCTACCGGGGACCGGTTTCTGGCATTTCAGCCGTCTTCGGCCCGGCTTGCTTGAATCCTGATGGTGCAGTGAGAAAGGGACTCATGTCTGAGTATACCCTGCCACACCTATAGTGGCCAAAAACGGTTCAGAAAAGGGGGTGGTGATGAACAGAGTGTCTGAATTAAGCAGACCACTCTTACCCAGTCCAAAGATCAGGGCTTGATCCATCACCGTTATTTATCTCACTGCACCATCCCAGCTCAGAACCTGGCTATATGCAAATCAGTCTGTCCCTGGCCCAGTGCATCATGGGAACAGGGCAGACTAAACTACCAAGCCAATTCTTCACCAGAAAGGAGACAAGCTACCGGGGACCGGTTTCTGGCATTTCAGCCGTCTTCGGCCCGGCTTGCTTGAATCCTGATGGTGCAGTGAGAAAGGGACTCATGTCTGAGTATACCCTGCCACACCTATAGTGGCCAAAAACGGTTCAGAAAAGGGGGTGGTGATGAACAGAGTGTCTGAATTAAGCAGACCACTCTTACCCAGTCCAAAGATCAGGGCTTGATCCATCACCGTTATTTATCTCACTGCACCATCCCAGCTCAGAACCTGGCTATATGCAAATCAGTCTGTCCCTGGCCCAGTGCATCATGGGAACAGGGCAGACTAAACTACCAAGCCAATTCTTCACCAGAAAGGAGACAAGCTACCGGGGACCGGTTTCTGGCATTTCAGCCGTCTTCGGCCCGGCTTGCTTGAATCCTGATGGTGCAGTGAGAAAGGGACTCATGTCTGAGTATACCCTGCCACACCTAGAGTGGCCAAAAACGGTTCAGAAAAGGGGGTGGTGATGAACAGAGTGTCTGAATTAAGCAGACCACTCTTACCCAGTCCAAAGATCAGGGCTTGATCCATCACCGTTATTTATCTCACTGCACCATCCCAGCTCAGAACCTGGCTATATGCAAATCAGTCTGTCCCTGGCCCAGTGCATCATGGGAACAGGGCAGACTAAACTACCAAGCCAATTCTTCACCAGAAAGGAGACAAGCTACCGGGGACCGGTTTCTGGCATTTCAGCCGTCTTCGGCCCGGCTTGCTTGAATCCTGATGGTGCAGTGAGAAAGGGACTCATGTCTGAGTATACCCTGCCACACCTATTGTGGCCAAAAACGGTTCAGAAAAGGGGGTGGTGATGAACAGAGTGTCTGAATTAAGCAGACCACTCTTACCAATTCCAAAGATCAAGGCTTGATCCATCACCGTTATTTATCTCACTGCACCATCCCAGCTCAGAACCTGGCTATATGCAAATCAGTCTGTCCCTGGCCCAGTGCATCATGGGAACAGGGCAGACTAAACTACCAAGCCAATTCTTCACCAGAAAGGAGACAAGCTACCGGGGACCGGTTTCTGGCATTTCAGCCGTCTTCGGCCCGGCTTGCTTGAATCCTGATGGTGCAGTGAGAAAGGGACTCATGTCTGAGTATACCCTGCCACACCAATAGTGGCCAAAAACGGTTCAGAAAAGGGGGTGGTGATGAACAGAGTGTCTGAATTAAGCAGACCACTCTTACCCAGTCCAAAGATCAGGGCTTGATCCATCACCGTTATTTATCTCACTGCACCATCCCAGCTCAGAACCTGGCTATATGCAAATCAGTCTGTCCCTGGCCCAGTGCATCATGGGAACAGGGCAGACTAAACTACCAAGCCAATTCTTCACCAGAAAGGAGACAAGCTACCGGGTACTGGTTTCTGGCATTTCAGCCGTCTTCGGCCCGGCTTGCTTGAATCCTGATGGTGCAGTGAGAAAGGGACTCATGTCTGAGTATACCCTGCCACACCTATAGTGGCCAAAAACGGTTCAGAAAAGGGGGTGGTGATGAACAGAGTGTCTGAATTAAGCAGACCACTCTTACCCAGTCCAAAGATCAGGGCTTGATCCATCACCGTTATTTATCTCACTGCACCATCCCAGCTCAGAACCTGGCTATATGCAAATCAGTCTGTCCCTGGCCCAGTGCATCATGGGAACAGGGCAGACTAAACTACCAAGCCAATTCTTCACCAGAAAGGAGACAAGCTACCGGGGACCGGTTTCTGGCATTTCAGCCGTCTTCGGCCCGGCTTGCTTGAATCCTGATGGTGCAGTGAGAAAGGGACTCATGTCTGAGTATACCCTGCCACACCTATAGTGGCCAAAAACGGTTCAGAAAAGGGGGTGGTGATGAACAGAGTGTCTGAATTAAGCAGACCACTCTTACCCAGTCCAAAGATCAGGGCTTGATCCATCACTGTTATTTATCTCACTGCACCATCCCAGCTCAGAACCTGGCTATATGCAAATCAGTCTGTCCCTGGCCCAGTGCATCATGGGAACAGGGCAGACTAAACTACCAAGCCAATTCTTCACCAGAAAGGAGACAAGCTACCGGGGACCGGTTTCTGGCATTTCAGCCGTCTTCGGCCCGGCTTGCTTGAATCCTGATGGTGCAGTGAGAAAGGGACTCATGTCTGAGTATACCCTGCCACACCTATAGTGGCCAAAAACGGTTCAGAAAAGGGGGTGGTGATGAACAGAGTGTCTGAATTAAGCAGACCACTCTTACCCAGTCCAAAGATCAGGGCTTGATCCATCACCGTTATTTATCTCACTGCACCATCCCAGCTCAGAACCTGGCTATATGCAAATCAGTCTGTCCCTGGCCCAGTGCATCATGGGAACAGGGCAGACTAAACTACCAAGCCAATTCTTCACCAGAAAGGAGACAAGCTACCGGGGACCGGTTTCTGGCATTTCAGCCGTCTTCGGCCCGGCTTGCTTGAATCCTGATGGTGCAGTGAGAAAGGGACTCATGTCTGAGTATACCCTGCCACACCTATAGTGGCCAAAAACGGTTCAGAAAAGGGGGTGGTGATGAACAGAGTGTCTGAATTAAGCAGACCACTCTTACCAATTCCAAAGATCAAGGCTTGATCCATCACCGTTATTTATCTCACTGCACCATCCCAGCTCAGAACCTGGCTATATGCAAATCAGTCTGTCCCTGGCCCAGTGCATCATGGGAACAGGGCAGACTAAACTACCAAGCCAATTCTTCACCAGAAAGGAGACAAGCTACCGGGTACTGGTTTCTGGCATTTCAGCCGTCTTCGGCCCGGCTTGCTTGAATCCTGATGGTGCAGTGAGAAAGGGACTCATGTCTGAGTATACCCTGCCACACCTATAGTGGCCAAAAACGGTTCAGAAAAGGGGGTGGTGATGAACAGAGTGTCTGAATTAAGCAGACCACTCTTACCCAGTCCAAAGATCAGGGCTTGATCCATCACCGTTATTTATCTCACTGCACCATCCCAGCTCAGAACCTGGCTATATGCAAATCAGTCTGTCCCTGGCCCAGTGCATCATGGGAACAGGGCAGACTAAACTACCAAGCCAATTCTTCACCAGAAAGGAGACAAGCTACCAGGGACCGGTTTCTGGCATTTCAGCCGTCTTCGGCCCGGCTTGCTTGAATCCTGATGGTGCAGTGAGAAAGGGACTCATGTCTGAGTATACCCTGCCACACCTATAGTGGCCAAAAACGGTTCAGAAAAGGGGGTGGTGATGAACAGAGTGTCTGAATTAAGCAGACCACTCTTACCCAGTCCAAAGATCAGGGCTTGATCCATCACCGTTATTTATCTCACTGCACCATCCCAGCTCAGAACCTGGCTATATGCAAATCAGTCTGTCCCTGGCCCAGTGCATCATGGGAACAGGGCAGACTAAACTACCAAGCCAATTCTTCACCAGAAAGGAGACAAGCTACCGGGGACCGGTTTCTGGCATTTCAGCCGTCTTCGGCCCGGCTTGCTTGAATCCTGATGGTGCAGTGAGAAAGGGACTCATGTCTGAGTATACCCTGCCACACCTATAGTGGCCAAAAACGGTTCAGAAAAGGGGGTGGTGATGAACAGAGTGTCTGAATTAAGCAGACCACTCTTACCCAGTCCAAAGATCAGGGCTTGATCCATCACCGTTATTTATCTCACTGCACCATCCCAGCTCAGAACCTGGCTATATGCAAATCAGTCTGTCCCTGGCCCAGTGCATCATGGGAACAGGGCAGACTAAACTACCAAGCCAATTCTTCACCAGAAAGGAGACATGCTACCGGGGACCGGTTTTTGGCATTTCAGCCGTCTTCGGCCCGGCTTGCTTGAATCCTGATGGTGCAGTGAGAAAGGGACTCATGTCTGAGTATACCCTGCCACACCTATAGTGGCCAAAAACGGTTCAGAAAAGGGGGTGGTGATGAACAGAGTGTCTGAATTAAGCAGACCACTCTTACCCAGTCCAAAGATCAGGGCTTGATCCATCACCGTTATTTATCTCACTGCACCATCCCAGCTCAGAACCTGGCTATATGCAAATCAGTCTGTCCCTGGCCCAGTGCATCATGGGAACAGGGCAGACTAAACTACCAAGCCAATTCTTCACCAGAAAGGAGACAAGCTACCGGGGACCGGTTTCTGGCATTTCAGCCGTCTTCGGCCCGGCTTGCTTGAATCCTGATGGTGCAGTGAGAAAGGGACTCATGTCTGAGTATACCCTGCCACACCTATAGTGGCCAAAAACGGTTCAGCAAAGGGGGTGGTGATGAACAGAGTGTCTGAATTAAGCAGACCACTCTTACCCAGTCCAAAGATCAGGGCTTGATCCATCACCGTTATTTATCTCACTGCACCATCCCAGCTCAGAACCTGGCTATATGCAAATCAGTCTGTCCCTGGCCCAGTGCATCATGGGAACAGGGCAGACTAAACTACCAAGCCAATTCTTCACCAGAAAGGAGACAAGCTACCGGGGACCGGTTTCTGGCATTTCAGCCGTCTTCGGCCCGGCTTGCTTGAATCCTGATGGTGCAGTGAGAAAGGGACTCATGTCTGAGTATACCCTGCCACACCTATAGTGGCCAAAAACGGTTCAGAAAAGGGGGTGGTGATGAACAGAGTGTCTGAATTAAGCAGACCACTCTTACCCAGTCCAAAGATCAGGGCTTGATCCATCACCGTTATTTATCTCACTGCACCATCCCAGCTCAGAACCTGGCTATATGCAAATCAGTCTGTCCCTGGCCCAGTGCATCATGGGAACAGGGCAGACTAAACTACCAAGCCAATTCTTCACCAGAAAGGAGACAAGCTACCGGGGACCGGTTTCTGGCATTTCAGCCGTCTTCGGCCCGGCTTGCTTGAATCCTGATGGTGCAGTGAGAAAGGGACTCATGTCTGAGTATACCCTGCCACACCTATAGTGGCCAAAAACGGTTCAGAAAAGGGGGTGGTGATGAACAGAGTGTCTGAATTAAGCAGACCACTCTTACCCAGTCCAAAGATCAGGGCTTGATCCATCACCGTTATTTATCTCACTGCACCATCCCAGCTCAGAACCTGGCTATATGCAAATCAGTCTGTCCCTGGCCCAGTGCATCATGGGAACAGGGCAGACTAAACTACCAAGCCAATTCTTCACCAGAAAGGAGACAAGCTACCGGGGACCGGTTTCTGGCATTTCAGCCGTCTTCGGCCCGGCTTGCTTGAATCCTGATGGTGCAGTGAGAAAGGGACTCATGTCTGAGTATACCCTGCCACACCTATAGTGGCCAAAAACGGTTCAGAAAAGGGGGTGGTGATGAACAGAGTGTCTGAATTAAGCAGACCACTCTTACCCAGTCCAAAGATCAGGGCTTGATCCATCACCGTTATTTATCTCACTGCACCATCCCAGCTCAGAACCTGGCTATATGCAAATCAGTCTGTCCCTGGCCCAGTGCATCATGGGAACAGGGCAGACTAAACTACCAAGCCAATTCTTCACCAGAAAGGAGACAAGCTACCGGGGACCGGTTTCTGGCATTTCAGCCGTCTTCGGCCCGGCTTGCTTGAATCCTGATGGTGCAGTGAGAAAGGGACTCATGTCTGAGTATACCCTGCCACACCTATAGTGGCCAAAAACGGTTCAGAAAAGGGGGTGGTGATGAACAGAGTGTCTGAATTAAGCAGACCACTCTTACCCAGTCCAAAGATCAGGGCTTGATCCATCACCGTTATTTATCTCACTGCACCATCCCAGCTCAGAACCTGGCTATATGCAAATCAGTCTGTCCCTGGCCCAGTGCATCATGGGAACAGGGCAGACTAAACTACCAAGCCAATTCTTCACCAGAAAGGAGACAAGCTACCGGGGACCGGTTTCTGGCATTTCAGCCGTCTTCGGCCCGGCTTGCTTGAATCCTGATGGTGCAGTGAGAAAGGGACTCATGTCTGAGTATACCCTGCCACACCTATAGTGGCCAAAAACGGTTCAGAAAAGGGGGTGGTGATGAACAGAGTGTCTGAATTAAGCAGACCACTCTTACCCAGTCCAAAGATCAGGGCTTGATCCATCACCGTTATTTATCTCACTGCACCATCCCAGCTCAGAACCTGGCTATATGCAAATCAGTCTGTCCCTGGCCCAGTGCATCATGGGAACAGGGCAGACTAAACTACCAAGCCAATTCTTCACCAGAAAGGAGACAAGCTACCGGGGACCGGTTTCTGGCATTTCAGCCGTCTTCGGCCCGGCTTGCTTGAATCCTGATGGTGCAGTGAGAAAGGGACTCATGTCTGAGTATACCCTGCCACACCTATAGTGGCCAAAAACGGTTCAGAAAAGGGGGTGGTGATGAACAGAGTGTCTGAATTAAGCAGACCACTCTTACCCAGTCCAAAGATCAGGGCTTGATCCATCACCGTTATTTATCTCACTGCACCATCCCAGCTCAGAACCTGGCTATATGCAAATCAGTCTGTCCCTGGCCCAGTGCATCATGGGAACAGGGCAGACTAAACTACCAAGCCAATTCTTCACCAGAAAGGAGACAAGCTACCGGGGACCGGTTTCTGGCATTTCAGCCGTCTTCGGCCCGGCTTGCTTGAATCCTGATGGTGCAGTGAGAAAGGGACTCATGTCTGAGTATACCCTGCCACACCTATAGTGGCCAAAAACGGTTCAGAAAAGGGGGTGGTGATGAACAGAGTGTCTGAATTAAGCAGACCACTCTTACCCAGTCCAAAGATCAGGGCTTGATCCATCACCGTTATTTATCTCACTGCACCATCCCAGCTCAGAACCTGGCTATATGCAAATCAGTCTGTCCCTGGCCCAGTGCATCATGGGAACAGGGCAGACTAAACTACCAAGCCAATTCTTCACCAGAAAGGAGACAAGCTACCGGGGACCGGTTTCTGGCATTTCAGCCGTCTTCGGCCCGGCTTGCTTGAATCCTGATGGTGCAGTGAGAAAGGGACTCATGTCTGAGTATACCCTGCCACACCAATAGTGGCCAAAAACGGTTCAGAAAAGGGGGTGGTGATGAACAGAGTGTCTGAATTAAGCAGACCACTCTTACCCAGTCCAAAGATCAGGGCTTGATCCATCACCGTTATTTATCTCACTGCCCCATCCCAGCTCAGAACCTGGCTATATGCAAATCAGTCTGTCCCTGGCCCAGTGCATCATGGGAACAGGGCAGACTAAACTACCAAGCCAATTCTTCACCAGAAAGGAGACAAGCTGCCGGGGACCGGTTTCTGGCATTTCAGCCTTCTTCGGCCCGGCTTGCTTGAATCCTGATGGAGCAGTGAGAAAGGGACTCATGTCTGAGTATACCCTGCCACACCTATAGTGGCCAAAAACGATTTACAAAAAGGGGGTGGTGATGAACCGAGTGTCTGAGTTAAACAGACCACTCTTACCCAGTCCAAAGATCAGGGCTTGATCCATCACCGTTATTTATCTCACTGCACCATCCCAGCTCAGAACCTGGCTATATGCAAATCAGTCTGTCCCTGGCCCAGTGCATCATGGGAACAGGGCAGACTAAACTACCAAGCCAATTCTTCACCAGAAAGGAGACAAGCTACCGGGGACCGGTTTCTGGCATTTCAGCCGTCTTCGGCCCGGCTTGCTTGAATCCTGATGGTGCAGTGAGAAAGGGACTCATGTCTGAGTATACCCTGCCACACCTATAGTGGCCAAAAATGGTTCAGAAAAGGGGGTGGTGATGAACAGAGTGTCTGAATTAAGCAGACCACTCTTACCCAGTCCAAAGATCAGGGCTTGATCCATCACCGTTATTTATCTCACTGCACCATCCCAGCTCAGAACCTGGCTATATGCAAATCAGTCTGTCCCTGGCCCAGTGCATCATGGGAACAGGGCAGACTAAACTACCAAGCCAATTCTTCACCAGAAAGGAGACAAGCTACCGGGGACCGGTTTCTGGCATTTCAGCCGTCTTCGGCCCGGCTTGCTTGAATCCTGATGGTGCAGTGAGAAAGGGACTCATGTCTGAGTATACCCTGCCACACCTATAGTGGCCAAAAACGGTTCAGAAAAGGGGGTGGTGATGAACAGAGTGTCTGAATTAAGCAGACCACTCTTACCCAGTCCAAAGATCAGGGCTTGATCCATCACCGTTATTTATCTCACTGCACCATCCCAGCTCAGAACCTGGCTATATGCAAATCAGTCTGTCCCTGGCCCAGTGCATCATGGGAACAGGGCAGACTAAACTACCAAGCAAATTCTTCACCAGAAAGGAGACAAGCTACCGGGGACCGGTTTCTGGCATTTCAGCCGTCTTCGGCCCGGCTTGCTTGAATCCTGATGGTTCAGTGAGAAAGGGACTCATGTCTGAGTATACCCTGCCACACCTATAGTGGCCAAAAACGGTTCAGAAAAGGGGGTGGTGATGAACAGAGTGTCTGAATTAAGCAGACCACTCTTACCCAGTCCAAAGATCAGGGCTTGATCCATCACCGTTATTTATCTCACTGCACCATCCCAGCTCAGAACCTGGCTATATGCAAATCAGTCTGTCCCTGGCCCAGTGCAGCATGGGAACAGGGCAGACTAAACTACCAAGCCAATTCTTCACCAGAAAGGAGACAAGCTACCGGGGACCGGTTTTTTGGCATTTCAGCCGTCTTCGGCCCGGCTTGCTTGAATCCTGATGGTGCAGTGAGCAAGGGACTCATGTCTGAGTATACCCTGCCACACCTATAGTGGCCAAAAACGGTTCAGAAAAGGGGGTGGTGATGAACAGAGTGTCTGAATTAAGCAGACCACTCTTACCCAGTCCAAAGATCAGGGCTTGATCCATCACCGTTATTTATCTCACTGCACCATCCCAGCTCAGAACCTGGCTATATGCAAATCAGTCTGTCCCTGGCCCAGTGCATCATGGGAACAGGGCAGACTAAACTACCAAGCCAATTCTTCACCAGAAAGGAGACAAGCTACCGGGGACCGGTTTCTGGCATTTCAGCCGTCTTCGGCCCGGCTTGCTTGAATCCTGATGGTGCAGTGAGAAAGGGACTCATGTCTGAGTATACCCTGCCACACCTATAGTGGCCAAAAACGGTTCAGAAAAGGGGGTGGTGATGAACAGAGTGTCTGAATTAAGCAGACCACTCTTACCCAGTCCAAAGATCAGGGCTTGATCCATCACCGTTATTTATCTCACTGCACCATCCCAGCTCAGAACCTGGCTATATGCAAATCAGTCTGTCCCTGGCCCAGTGCATCATGGGAACAGGGCAGACTAAACTACCAAGCCAATTCTTCACCAGAAAGGAGACAAGCTACCGGGGACCGGTTTCTGGCATTTCAGCCGTCTTCGGCCCGGCTTGCTTGAATCCTGATGGTGCAGTGAGAAAGGGACTCATGTCTGAGTATACCCTGCCACACCTATAGTGGCCAAAAACGGTTCAGAAAAGGGGGTGGTGATGAACAGAGTGTCTGAATTAAGCAGACCACTCTTACCCAGTCCAAAGATCAGGGCTTGATCCATCACCGTTATTTATCTCACTGCACCATCCCAGCTCAGAACCTGGCTATATGCAAATCAGTCTGTCCCTGGCCCAGTGCATCATGGGAACAGGGCAGACTAAACTACCAAGCCAATTCTTCACCAGAAAGGAGACAAGCTACCGGGGACCGGTTTCTGGCATTTCAGCCGTCTTCGGCCCGGCTTGCTTGAATCCTGATGGTGCAGTGAGAAAGGGACTCATGTCTGAGTATACCCTGCCACACCTATAGTGGCCAAAAACGGTTCAGAAAAGGGGGTGGTGATGAACAGAGTGTCTGAATTAAGCAGACCACTCTTACCCAGTCCAAAGATCAGGGCTTGATCCATCACCGTTATTTATCTCACTGCACCATCCCAGCTCAGAACCTGGCTATATGCAAATCAGTCTGTCCCTGGCCCAGTGCATCATGGGAACAGGGCAGACTAAACTACCAAGCCAATTCTTCACCAGAAAGGAGACAAGCTACCGGGGACCGGTTTCTGGCATTTCAGCCGTCTTCGGCCCGGCTTGCTTGAATCCTGATGGTGCAGTGAGAAAGGGACTCATGTCTGAGTATACCCTGCCACACCTATAGTGGCCAAAAACGGTTCAGAAAAGGGGGTGGTGATGAACAGAGTGTCTGAATTAAGCAGACCACTCTTACCCAGTCCAAAGATCAGGGCTTGATCCATCACCGTTATTTATCTCACTGCACCATCCCAGCTCAGAACCTGGCTATATGCAAATCAGTCTGTCCCTGGCCCAGTGCATCATGGGAACAGGGCAGACTAAACTACCAAGCCAATTCTTCACCAGAAAGGAGACAAGCTACCGGGGACCGGTTTCTGGCATTTCAGCCGTCTTCGGCCCGGCTTGCTTGAATCCTGATGGTGCAGTGAGAAAGGGACTCATGTCTGAGTATACCCTGCCACACCTATAGTGGCCAAAAACGGTTCAGAAAAGGGGGTGGTGATGAACAGAGTGTCTGAATTAAGCAGACCACTCTTACCCAGTCCAAAGATCAGGGCTTGATCCATCACCGTTATTTATCTCACTGCACCATCCCAGCTCAGAACCTGGCTATATGCAAATCAGTCTGTCCCTGGCCCAGTGCATCATGGGAACAGGGCAGACTAAACTACCAAGCCAATTCTTCACCAGAAAGGAGACAAGCTACCGGGGACCGGTTTCTGGCATTTCAGCCGTCTTCGGCCCGGCTTGCTTGAATCCTGATGGTGCAGTGAGAAAGGGACTCATGTCTGAGTATGCCCTGCCACACCTATTGTGGCCAAAAACGGTTCAGAAAAGGGGGTGGTGATGAACAGAGTGTCTGAATTAAGCAGACCACTCTTACCAATTCCAAAGATCAAGGCTTGATCCATCACCGTTATTTATCTCACTGCACCATCCCAGCTCAGAACCTGGCTATATGCAAATCAGTCTGTCCCTGGCCCAGTGCATCATGGGAACAGGGCAGACTAAACTACCAAGCCAATTCTTCACCAGAAAGGAGACAAGCTACCGGGGACCGGTTTCTGGCATTTCAGCCGTCTTCGGCCCGGCTTGCTTGAATCCTGATGGTGCAGTGAGAAAGGGACTCATGTCTGAGTATACCCTGCCACACCAATAGTGGCCAAAAACGGTTCAGAAAAGGGGGTGGTGATGAACAGAGTGTCTGAATTAAGCAGACCACTCTTACCCAGTCCAAAGATCAGGGCTTGATCCATCACCGTTATTTATCTCACTGCCCCATCCCAGCTCAGAACCTGGCTATATGCAAATCAGTCTGTCCCTGGCCCAGTGCATCATGGGAACAGGGCAGACTAAACTACCAAGCCAATTCTTCACCAGAAAGGAGACAAGCTGCCGGGGACCGGTTTCTGGCATTTCAGCCTTCTTCGGCCCGGCTTGCTTGAATCCTGATGGAGCAGTGAGAAAGGGACTCATGTCTGAGTATACCCTGCCACACCTATAGTGGCCAAAAACGATTTACAAAAAGGGGGTGGTGATGAACCGAGTGTCTGAGTTAAACAGACCACTCTTACCCAGTCCAAAGATCAGGGCTTGATCCATCACCGTTATTTATCTCACTGCACCATCCCAGCTCAGAACCTGGCTATATGCAAATCAGTCTGTCCCTGGCCCAGTGCATCATGGGAACAGGGCAGACTAAACTACCAAGCCAATTCTTCACCAGAAAGGAGACAAGCTACCGGGGACCGGTTTCTGGCATTTCAGCCGTCTTCGGCCCGGCTTGCTTGAATCCTGATGGTGCAGTGAGAAAGGGACTCATGTCTGAGTATACCCTGCCACACCTATAGTGGCCAAAAACGGTTCAGAAAAGGGGGTGGTGATGAACAGAGTGTCTGAATTAAGCAGACCACTCTTACCCAGTCCAAAGATCAGGGCTTGATCCATCACCGTTATTTATCTCACTGCACCATCCCAGCTCAGAACCTGGCTATATGCAAATCAGTCTGTCCCTGGCCCAGTGCATCATGGGAACAGGGCAGACTAAACTACCAAGCCAATTCTTCACCAGAAAGGAGACAAGCTACCGGGGACCGGTTTCTGGCATTTCAGCCGTCTTCGGCCCGGCTTGCTTGAATCCTGATGGTGCAGTGAGAAAGGGACTCATGTCTGAGTATACCCTGCCACACCTATAGTGGCCAAAAACGGTTGAGAAAAGGGGGTGGTGATGAACAGAGTGTCTGAATTAAGCAGACCACTCTTACCCAGTCCAAAGATCAGGGCTTGATCCATCACCGTTATTTATCTCACTGCACCATCCCAGCTCAGAACCTGGCTATATGCAAATCAGTCTGTCCCTGGCCCAGTGCATCATGGGAACAGGGCAGACTAAACTACCAAGCCAATTCTTCACCAGAAAGGAGACAAGCTACCGGGGACCGGTTTCTGGCATTTCAGCCGTCTTCGGCCCGGCTTGCTTGAATCCTGATGGTGCAGTGAGAAAGGGACTCATGTCTGAGTATACCCTGCCACACCTATTGTGGCCAAAAACGGTTCAGAAAAGGGGGTGGTGATGAACAGAGTGTCTGAATTAAGCAGACCACTCTTACCAATTCCAAAGATCAAGGCTTGATCCATCACCGTTATTTATCTCACTGCACCATCCCAGCTCAGAACCTGGCTATATGCAAATCAGTCTGTCCCTGGCCCAGTGCATCATGGGAACAGGGCAGACTAAACTACCAAGCCAATTCTTCACCAGAAAGGAGACAAGCTACCGGGGACCGGTTTCTGGCATTTCAGCCGTCTTCGGCCCGGCTTGCTTGAATCCTGATGGTGCAGTGAGAAAGGGACTCATGTCTGAGTATACCCTGCCACACCAATAGTGGCCAAAAACGGTTCAGAAAAGGGGGTGGTGATGAACAGAGTGTCTGAATTAAGCAGACCACTCTTACCCAGTCCAAAGATCAGGGCTTGATCCATCACCGTTATTTATCTCACTGCACCATCCCAGCTCAGAACCTGGCTATATGCAAATCAGTCTGTCCCTGGCCCAGTGCATCATGGGAACAGGGCAGACTAAACTACCAAGCCAATTCTTCACCAGAAAGGAGACAAGCTACCGGGTACTGGTTTCTGGCATTTCAGCCGTCTTCGGCCCGGCTTGCTTGAATCCTGATGGTGCAGTGAGAAAGGGACTCATGTCTGAGTATACCCTGCCACACCTATAGTGGCCAAAAACGGTTCAGAAAAGGGGGTGGTGATGAACAGAGTGTCTGAATTAAGCAGACCACTCTTACCCAGTCCAAAGATCAGGGCTTGATCCATCACCGTTATTTATCTCACTGCACCATCCCAGCTCAGAACCTGGCTATATGCAAATCAGTCTGTCCCTGGCCCAGTGCATCATGGGAACAGGGCAGACTAAACTACCAAGCCAATTCTTCACCAGAAAGGAGACAAGCTACCGGGGACCGGTTTCTGGCATTTCAGCCGTCTTCGGCCCGGCTTGCTTGAATCCTGATGGTGCAGTGAGAAAGGGACTCATGTCTGAGTATACCCTGCCACACCTATAGTGGCCAAAAACGGTTCAGAAAAGGGGGTGGTGATGAACAGAGTGTCTGAATTAAGCAGACCACTCTTACCCAGTCCAAAGATCAGGGCTTGATCCATCACCGTTATTTATCTCACTGCACCATCCCAGCTCAGAACCTGGCTATATGCAAATCAGTCTGTCCCTGGCCCAGTGCATCATGGGAACAGGGCAGACTAAACTACCAAGCAAATTCTTCACCAGAAAGGAGACAAGCTACCGGGGACCGGTTTCTGGCATTTCAGCCGTCTTCGGCCCGGCTTGCTTGAATCCTGATGGTTCAGTGAGAAAGGGACTCATGTCTGAGTATACCCTGCCACACCTATAGTGGCCAAAAACGGTTCAGAAAAGGGGGTGGTGATGAACAGAGTGTCTGAATTAAGCAGACCACTCTTACCCAGTCCAAAGATCAGGGCTTGATCCATCACCGTTATTTATCTCACTGCACCATCCCAGCTCAGAACCTGGCTATATGCAAATCAGTCTGTCCCTGGCCCAGTGCAGCATGGGAACAGGGCAGACTAAACTACCAAGCCAATTCTTCACCAGAAAGGAGACAAGCTACCGGGGACCGGTTTTTTGGCATTTCAGCCGTCTTCGGCCCGGCTTGCTTGAATCCTGATGGTGCAGTGAGCAAGGGACTCATGTCTGAGTATACCCTGCCACACCTATAGTGGCCAAAAACGGTTCAGAAAAGGGGGTGGTGATGAACAGAGTGTCTGAATTAAGCAGACCACTCTTACCCAGTCCAAAGATCAGGGCTTGATCCATCACCGTTATTTATCTCACTGCACCATCCCAGCTCAGAACCTGGCTATATGCAAATCAGTCTGTCCCTGGCCCAGTGCATCATGGGAACAGGGCAGACTAAACTACCAAGCCAATTCTTCACCAGAAAGGAGACAAGCTACCGGGGACCGGTTTCTGGCATTTCAGCCGTCTTCGGCCCGGCTTGCTTGAATCCTGATGGTGCAGTGAGAAAGGGACTCATGTCTGAGTATACCCTGCCACACCTATAGTGGCCAAAAACGGTTCAGAAAAGGGGGTGGTGATGAACAGAGTGTCTGAATTAAGCAGACCACTCTTACCCAGTCCAAAGATCAGGGCTTGATCCATCACCGTTATTTATCTCACTGCACCATCCCAGCTCAGAACCTGGCTATATGCAAATCAGTCTGTCCCTGGCCCAGTGCATCATGGGAACAGGGCAGACTAAACTACCAAGCCAATTCTTCACCAGAAAGGAGACAAGCTACCGGGGACCGGTTTCTGGCATTTCAGCCGTCTTCGGCCCGGCTTGCTTGAATCCTGATGGTGCAGTGAGAAAGGGACTCATGTCTGAGTATACCCTGCCACACCTATAGTGGCCAAAAACGGTTCAGAAAAGGGGGTGGTGATGAACAGAGTGTCTGAATTAAGCAGACCACTCTTACCAATTCCAAAGATCAAGGCTTGATCCATCACCGTTATTTATCTCACTGCACCATCCCAGCTCAGAACCTGGCTATATGCAAATCAGTCTGTCCCTGGCCCAGTGCATCATGGGAACAGGGCAGACTAAACTACCAAGCCAATTCTTCACCAGAAAGGAGACAAGCTACCGGGGACCGGTTTCTGGCATTTCAGCCGTCTTCGGCCCGGCTTGCTTGAATCCTGATGGTGCAGTGAGAAAGGGACTCATGTCTGAGTATACCCTGCCACACCAATAGTGGCCAAAAACGGTTCAGAAAAGGGGGTGGTGATGAACAGAGTGTCTGAATTAAGCAGACCACTCTTACCCAGTCCAAAGATCAGGGCTTGATCCATCACCGTTATTTATCTCACTGCACCATCCCAGCTCAGAACCTGGCTATATGCAAATCAGTCTGTCCCTGGCCCAGTGCATCATGGGAACAGGGCAGACTAAACTACCAAGCCAATTCTTCACCAGAAAGGAGACAAGCTACCGGGGACCGGTTTCTGGCATTTCAGCCGTCTTCGGCCCGGCTTGCTTGAATCCTGATGGTGCAGTGAGAAAGGGACTCATGTCTGAGTATACCCTGCCACACCTATAGTGGCCAAAAACGGTTCAGAAAAGGGGGTGGTGATGAACAGAGTGTCTGAATTAAGCAGACCACTCTTACCCAGTCCAAAGATCAGGGCTTGATCCATCACCGTTATTTATCTCACTGCACCATCCCAGCTCAGAACCTGGCTATATGCAAATCAGTCTGTCCCTGGCCCAGTGCATCATGGGAACAGGGCAGACTAAACTACCAAGCCAATTCTTCACCAGAAAGGAGACAAGCTACCGGGGACCGGTTTCTGGCATTTCAGCCGTCTTCGGCCCGGCTTGCTTGAATCCTGATGGTGCAGTGAGAAAGGGACTCATGTCTGAGTATACCCTGCCACACCTATAGTGGCCAAAAACGGTTCAGAAAAGGGGGTGGTGATGAACAGAGTGTCTGAATTAAGCAGACCACTCTTACCCAGTCCAAAGATCAGGGCTTGATCCATCACCGTTATTTATCTCACTGCACCATCCCAGCTCAGAACCTGGCTATATGCAAATCAGTCTGTCCCTGGCCCAGTGCATCATGGGAACAGGGCAGACTAAACTACCAAGCCAATTCTTCACCAGAAAGGAGACAAGCTACCGGGGACCGGTTTCTGGCATTTCAGCCGTCTTCGGCCCGGCTTGCTTGAATCCTGATGGTGCAGTGAGAAAGGGACTCATGTCTGAGTATACCCTGCCACACCTATAGTGGCCAAAAACGGTTCAGAAAAGGGGGTGGTGATGAACAGAGTGTCTGAATTAAGCAGACCACTCTTACCCAGTCCAAAGATCAGGGCTTGATCCATCACCGTTATTTATCTCACTGCACCATCCCAGCTCAGAACCTGGCTATATGCAAATCAGTCTGTCCCTGGCCCAGTGCATCATGGGAACAGGGCAGACTAAACTACCAAGCCAATTCTTCACCAGAAAGGAGACCAGCTACCGGGGACCGGTTTCTGGCATTTCAGCCGTCTTCGCCCCGGCTTGCTTGAATCCTGATGGTGCAGTGAGAAAGGGACTCATGTCTGAGTATACCCTGCCACACCTATAGTGGCCAAAAACGGTTCAGAAAAGGGGGTGGTGATGAACAGAGTGTCTGAATTAAGCAGACCACTCTTACCCAGTCCAAAGATCAGGGCTTGATCCATCACCGTTATTTATCTCACTGCACCATCCCAGCTCAGAACCTGGCTATATGCAAATCAGTCTGTCCCTGGCCCAGTGCATCATGGGAACAGGGCAGACTAAACTACCAAGCCAATTCTTCACCAGAAAGGAGACAAGCTACCGGGGACCGGTTTCTGGCATTTCAGCCGTCTTCGGCCCGGCTTGCTTGAATCCTGATGGTGCAGTGAGAAAGGGACTCATGTCTGAGTATACCCTGCCACACCTATAGTGGCCAAAAACGGTTCAGAAAAGGGGGTGGTGATGAACAGAGTGTCTGAATTAAGCAGACCACTCTTACCCAGTCCAAAGATCAGGGCTTGATCCATCACCGTTATTTATCTCACTGCACCATCCCAGCTCAGAACCTGGCTATATGCAAATCAGTCTGTCCCTGGCCCAGTGCATCATGGGAACAGGGCAGACTAAACTACCAAGCAAATTCTTCACCAGAAAGGAGACAAGCTACCGGGGACCGGTTTCTGGCATTTCAGCCGTCTTCGGCCCGGCTTGCTTGAATCCTGATGGTTCAGTGAGAAAGGGACTCATGTCTGAGTATACCCTGCCACACCTATAGTGGCCAAAAACGGTTCAGAAAAGGGGGTGGTGATGAACAGAGTGTCTGAATTAAGCAGACCACTCTTACCCAGTCCAAAGATCAGGGCTTGATCCATCACCGTTATTTATCTCACTGCACCATCCCAGCTCAGAACCTGGCTATATGCAAATCAGTCTGTCCCTGGCCCAGTGCAGCATGGGAACAGGGCAGACTAAACTACCAAGCCAATTCTTCACCAGAAAGGAGACAAGCTACCGGGGACCGGTTTTTTGGCATTTCAGCCGTCTTCGGCCCGGCTTGCTTGAATCCTGATGGTGCAGTGAGCAAGGGACTCATGTCTGAGTATACCCTGCCACACCTATAGTGGCCAAAAACGGTTCAGAAAAGGGGGTGGTGATGAACAGAGTGTCTGAATTAAGCAGACCACTCTTACCCAGTCCAAAGATCAGGGCTTGATCCATCACCGTTATTTATCTCACTGCACCATCCCAGCTCAGAACCTGGCTATATGCAAATCAGTCTGTCCCTGGCCCAGTGCATCATGGGAACAGGGCAGACTAAACTACCAAGCCAATTCTTCACCAGAAAGGAGACAAGCTACCGGGGACCGGTTTCTGGCATTTCAGCCGTCTTCGGCCCGGCTTGCTTGAATCCTGATGGTGCAGTGAGAAAGGGACTCATGTCTGAGTATACCCTGCCACACCTATAGTGGCCAAAAACGGTTCAGAAAAGGGGGTGGTGATGAACAGAGTGTCTGAATTAAGCAGACCACTCTTACCCAGTCCAAAGATCAGGGCTTGATCCATCACCGTTATTTATCTCACTGCACCATCCCAGCTCAGAACCTGGCTATATGCAAATCAGTCTGTCCCTGGCCCAGTGCATCATGGGAACAGGGCAGACTAAACTACCAAGCCAATTCTTCACCAGAAAGGAGACAAGCTACCGGGGACCGGTTTCTGGCATTTCAGCCGTCTTCGGCCCGGCTTGCTTGAATCCTGATGGTGCAGTGAGAAAGGGACTCATGTCTGAGTATACCCTGCCACACCTATAGTGGCCAAAAACGGTTCAGAAAAGGGGGTGGTGATGAACAGAGTGTCTGAATTAAGCAGACCACTCTTACCCAGTCCAAAGATCAGGGCTTGATCCATCACCGTTATTTATCTCACTGCACCATCCCAGCTCAGAACCTGGCTATATGCAAATCAGTCTGTCCCTGGCCCAGTGCATCATGGGAACAGGGCAGACTAAACTACCAAGCCAATTCTTCACCAGAAAGGAGACAAGCTACCGGGGACCGGTTTCTGGCATTTCAGCCGTCTTCGGCCCGGCTTGCTTGAATCCTGATGGTGCAGTGAGAAAGGGACTCATGTCTGAGTATACCCTGCCACACCTATAGTGGCCAAAAACGGTTCAGAAAAGGGGGTGGTGATGAACAGAGTGTCTGAATTAAGCAGACCACTCTTACCCAGTCCAAAGATCAGGGCTTGATCCATCACCGTTATTTATCTCACTGCACCATCCCAGCTCAGAACCTGGCTATATGCAAATCAGTCTGTCCCTGGCCCAGTGCATCATGGGAACAGGGCAGACTAAACTACCAAGCCAATTCTTCACCAGAAAGGAGACAAGCTACCGGGGACCGGTTTCTGGCATTTCAGCCGTCTTCGGCCCGGCTTGCTTGAATCCTGATGGTGCAGTGAGAAAGGGACTCATGTCTGAGTATACCCTGCCACACCTATAGTGGCCAAAAACGGTTCAGAAAAGGGGGTGGTGATGAACAGAGTGTCTGAATTAAGCAGACCACTCTTACCCAGTCCAAAGATCAGGGCTTGATCCATCACCGTTATTTATCTCACTGCACCATCCCAGCTCAGAACCTGGCTATATGCAAATCAGTCTGTCCCTGGCCCAGTGCATCATGGGAACAGGGCAGACTAAACTACCAAGCCAATTCTTCACCAGAAAGGAGACAAGCTACCGGGGACCGGTTTCTGGCATTTCAGCCGTCTTCGGCCCGGCTTGCTTGAATCCTGATGGTGCAGTGAGAAAGGGACTCATGTCTGAGTATACCCTGCCACACCTATAGTGGCCAAAAACGGTTCAGAAAAGGGGGTGGTGATGAACAGAGTGTCTGAATTAAGCAGACCACTCTTACCCAGTCCAAAGATCAGGGCTTGATCCATCACCGTTATTTATCTCACTGCACCATCCCAGCTCAGAACCTGGCTATATGCAAATCAGTCTGTCCCTGGCCCAGTGCATCATGGGAACAGGGCAGACTAAACTACCAAGCCAATTCTTCACCAGAAAGGAGACAAGCTACCGGGGACCGGTTTCTGGCATTTCAGCCGTCTTCGGCCCGGCTTGCTTGAATCCTGATGGTTCAGTGAGAAAGGGACTCATGTCTGAGTATACCCTGCCACACCTATAGTGGCCAAAAACGGTTCAGAAAAGGGGGTGGTGATGAACAGAGTGTCTGAATTAAGCAGACCACTCTTACCCAGTCCAAAGATCAGGGCTTGATCCATCACCGTTATTTATCTCACTGCACCATCCCAGCTCAGAACCTGGCTATATGCAAATCAGTCTGTCCCTGGCCCAGTGCATCATGGGAACAGGGCAGACTAAACTACCAAGCCAATTCTTCACCAGAAAGGAGACAAGCTACCGGGGACCGGTTTCTGGCATTTCAGCCGTCTTCGGCCCGGCTTGCTTGAATCCTGATGGTGCAGTGAGAAAGGGACTCATGTCTGAGTATACCCTGCCACACCTAGAGTGGCCAAAAACGGTTCAGAAAAGGGGGTGGTGATGAACAGAGTGTCTGAATTAAGCAGACCACTCTTACCCAGTCCAAAGATCAGGGCTTGATCCATCACCGTTATTTATCTCACTGCACCATCCCAGCTCAGAACCTGGCTATATGCAAATCAGTCTGTCCCTGGCCCAGTGCATCATGGGAACAGGGCAGACTAAACTACCAAGCCTATTCTTCACCAGAAAGGAGACAAGCTACCGGGGACCGGTTTCTGGCATTTCAGCCGTCTTCGGCCCGGCTTGCTTGAATCCTGATGGTGCAGTGAGAAAGGGACTCATGTCTGAGTATACCCTGCCACACCTATAGTGGCCAAAAACGGTTCAGAAAAGGGGGTGGTGATGAACAGAGTGTCTGAATTAAGCAGACCACTCTTACCCAGTCCAAAGATCAGGGCTTGATCCATCACCGTTATTTATCTCACTGCCCCATCCCAGCTCAGAACCTGGCTATATGCAAATCAGTCTGTCCCTGGCCCAGTGCATCATGGGAACAGGGCAGACTAAACTACCAAGCCAATTCTTCACCAGAAAGGAGACAAGCTGCCGGGGACCGGTTTCTGGCATTTCAGCCTTCTTCGGCCCGGCTTGCTTGAATCCTGATGGAGCAGTGAGAAAGGGACTCATGTCTGAGTATACCCTGCCACACCTATAGTGGCCAAAAACGATTTACAAAAAGGGGGTGGTGATGAACCGAGTGTCTGAGTTAAACAGACCACTCTTACACAGTCCAAAGATCAGGGCTTGATCCATCACCGTTATTTATCTCACTGCACCATCCCAGCTCAGAACCTGGCTATATGCAAATCAGTCTGTCCCTGGCCCAGTGCATCATGGGAACAGGGCAGACTAAACTACCAAGCCAATTCTTCACCAGAAAGGAGACAAGCTACCGGGGACCGGTTTCTGGCATTTCAGCCGTCTTCGGCCCGGCTTGCTTGAATCCTGATGGTGCAGTGAGAAAGGGACTCATGTCTGAGTATACCCTGCCACACCAATAGTGGCCAAAAACGGTTCAGAAAAGGGGGTGGTGATGAACAGAGTGTCTGAATTAAGCAGACCACTCTTACCCAGTCCAAAGATCAGGGCTTGATCCATCACCGTTATTTATCTCACTGCCCCATCCTAGCTCAGAACCTGGCTATATGCAAATCAGTCTGTCCCTGGCCCAGTGCATCATGGGAACAGGGCAGACTAAACTACCAAGCCAATTCTTCACCAGAAAGGAGACAAGCTGCCGGGGACCGGTTTCTGGCATTTCAGCCTTCTTCGGCCCGGCTTGCTTGAATCCTGATGGAGCAGTGAGAAAGGGACTCATGTCTGAGTATACCCTGCCACACCTATAGTGGCCAAAAACGATTTACAAAAAGGGGGTGGTGATGAACCGAGTGTCTGAGTTAAACAGACCACTCTTACCCAGTCCAAAGATCAGGGCTTGATCCATCACCGTTATTTATCTCACTGCACCATCCCAGCTCAGAACCTGGCTATATGCAAATCAGTCTGTCCCTGGCCCAGTGCATCATGGGAACAGGGCAGACTAAACTACCAAGCCAATTCTTCACCAGAAAGGAGACAAGCTACCGGGGACCGGTTTCTGGCATTTCAGCCGTCTTCGGCCCGGCTTGCTTGAATCCTGATGGTGCAGTGAGAAAGGGACTCATGTCTGAGTATACCCTGCCACACCTATAGTGGCCAAAAACGGTTCAGAAAAGGGGGTGGTGATGAACAGAGTGTCTGAATTAAGCAGACCACTCTTACCCAGTCCAAAGATCAGGGCTTGATCCATCACCGTTATTTATCTCACTGCACCATCCCAGCTCAGAACCTGGCTATATGCAAATCAGTCTGTCCCTGGCCCAGTGCATCATGGGAACAGGGCAGACTAAACTACCAAGCCAATTCTTCACCAGAAAGGAGACAAGCTACCGGGGACCGGTTTCTGGCATTTCAGCCGTCTTCGGCCCGGCTTGCTTGAATCCTGATGGTGCAGTGAGAAAGGGACTCATGTCTGAGTATACCCTGCCACACCTATAGTGGCCAAAAACGGTTCAGAAAAGGGGGTGGTGATGAACAGAGTGTCTGAATTAAGCAGACCACTCTTACCCAGTCCAAAGATCAGGGCTTGATCCATCACCGTTATTTATCTCACTGCACCATCCCAGCTCAGAACCTGGCTATATGCAAATCAGTCTGTCCCTGGCCCAGTGCATCATGGGAACAGGGCAGACTAAACTACCAAGCCAATTCTTCACCAGAAAGGAGACAAGCTACCGGGGACCGGTTTCTGGCATTTCAGCCGTCTTCGGCCCGGCTTGCTTGAATCCTGATGGTGCAGTGAGAAAGGGACTCATGTCTGAGTATACCCTGCCACACCTATTGTGGCCAAAAACGGTTCAGAAAAGGGGGTGGTGATGAACAGAGTGTCTGAATTAAGCAGACCACTCTTACCAATTCCAAAGATCAAGGCTTGATCCATCACCGTTATTTATCTCACTGCACCATCCCAGCTCAGAACCTGGCTATATGCAAATCAGTCTGTCCCTGGCCCAGTGCATCATGGGAACAGGGCAGACTAAACTACCAAGCCAATTCTTCACCAGAAAGGAGACAAGCTACCGGGGACCGGTTTCTGGCATTTCAGCCGTCTTCGGCCCGGCTTGCTTGAATCCTGATGGTGCAGTGAGAAAGGGACTCATGTCTGAGTATACCCTGCCACACCAATAGTGGCCAAAAACGGTTCAGAAAAGGGGGTGGTGATGAACAGAGTGTCTGAATTAAGCAGACCACTCTTACCCAGTCCAAAGATCAGGGCTTGATCCATCACCGTTATTTATCTCACTGCACCATCCCAGCTCAGAACCTGGCTATATGCAAATCAGTCTGTCCCTGGCCCAGTGCATCATGGGAACAGGGCAGACTAAACTACCAAGCCAATTCTTCACCAGAAAGGAGACAAGCTACCGGGTACTGGTTTCTGGCATTTCAGCCGTCTTCGGCCCGGCTTGCTTGAATCCTGATGGTGCAGTGAGAAAGGGACTCATGTCTGAGTATACCCTGCCACACCTATAGTGGCCAAAAACGGTTCAGAAAAGGGGGTGGTGATGAACAGAGTGTCTGAATTAAGCAGACCACTCTTACCCAGTCCAAAGATCAGGGCTTGATCCATCACCGTTATTTATCTCACTGCACCATCCCAGCTCAGAACCTGGCTATATGCAAATCAGTCTGTCCCTGGCCCAGTGCATCATGGGAACAGGGCAGACTAAACTACCAAGCCAATTCTTCACCAGAAAGGAGACAAGCTACCGGGGACCGGTTTCTGGCATTTCAGCCGTCTTCGGCCCGGCTTGCTTGAATCCTGATGGTGCAGTGAGAAAGGGACTCATGTCTGAGTATACCCTGCCACACCTATAGTGGCCAAAAACGGTTCAGAAAAGGGGGTGGTGATGAACAGAGTGTCTGAATTAAGCAGACCACTCTTACCCAGTCCAAAGATCAGGGCTTGATCCATCACTGTTATTTATCTCACTGCACCATCCCAGCTCAGAACCTGGCTATATGCAAATCAGTCTGTCCCTGGCCCAGTGCATCATGGGAACAGGGCAGACTAAACTACCAAGCCAATTCTTCACCAGAAAGGAGACAAGCTACCGGGGACCGGTTTCTGGCATTTCAGCCGTCTTCGGCCCGGCTTGCTTGAATCCTGATGGTGCAGTGAGAAAGGGACTCATGTCTGAGTATACCCTGCCACACCTATAGTGGCCAAAAACGGTTCAGAAAAGGGGGTGGTGATGAACAGAGTGTCTGAATTAAGCAGACCACTCTTACCCAGTCCAAAGATCAGGGCTTGATCCATCACCGTTATTTATCTCACTGCACCATCCCAGCTCAGAACCTGGCTATATGCAAATCAGTCTGTCCCTGGCCCAGTGCATCATGGGAACAGGGCAGACTAAACTACCAAGCCAATTCTTCACCAGAAAGGAGACAAGCTACCGGGGACCGGTTTCTGGCATTTCAGCCGTCTTCGGCCCGGCTTGCTTGAATCCTGATGGTGCAGTGAGAAAGGGACTCATGTCTGAGTATACCCTGCCACACCTATAGTGGCCAAAAACGGTTCAGAAAAGGGGGTGGTGATGAACAGAGTGTCTGAATTAAGCAGACCACTCTTACCAATTCCAAAGATCAAGGCTTGATCCATCACCGTTATTTATCTCACTGCACCATCCCAGCTCAGAACCTGGCTATATGCAAATCAGTCTGTCCCTGGCCCAGTGCATCATGGGAACAGGGCAGACTAAACTACCAAGCCAATTCTTCACCAGAAAGGAGACAAGCTACCGGGTACTGGTTTCTGGCATTTCAGCCGTCTTCGGCCCGGCTTGCTTGAATCCTGATGGTGCAGTGAGAAAGGGACTCATGTCTGAGTATACCCTGCCACACCTATAGTGGCCAAAAACGGTTCAGAAAAGGGGGTGGTGATGAACAGAGTGTCTGAATTAAGCAGACCACTCTTACCCAGTCCAAAGATCAGGGCTTGATCCATCACCGTTATTTATCTCACTGCACCATCCCAGCTCAGAACCTGGCTATATGCAAATCAGTCTGTCCCTGGCCCAGTGCATCATGGGAACAGGGCAGACTAAACTACCAAGCCAATTCTTCACCAGAAAGGAGACAAGCTACCAGGGACCGGTTTCTGGCATTTCAGCCGTCTTCGGCCCGGCTTGCTTGAATCCTGATGGTGCAGTGAGAAAGGGACTCATGTCTGAGTATACCCTGCCACACCTATAGTGGCCAAAAACGGTTCAGAAAAGGGGGTGGTGATGAACAGAGTGTCTGAATTAAGCAGACCACTCTTACCCAGTCCAAAGATCAGGGCTTGATCCATCACCGTTATTTATCTCACTGCACCATCCCAGCTCAGAACCTGGCTATATGCAAATCAGTCTGTCCCTGGCCCAGTGCATCATGGGAACAGGGCAGACTAAACTACCAAGCCAATTCTTCACCAGAAAGGAGACAAGCTACCGGGGACCGGTTTCTGGCATTTCAGCCGTCTTCGGCCCGGCTTGCTTGAATCCTGATGGTGCAGTGAGAAAGGGACTCATGTCTGAGTATACCCTGCCACACCTATAGTGGCCAAAAACGGTTCAGAAAAGGGGGTGGTGATGAACAGAGTGTCTGAATTAAGCAGACCACTCTTACCCAGTCCAAAGATCAGGGCTTGATCCATCACCGTTATTTATCTCACTGCACCATCCCAGCTCAGAACCTGGCTATATGCAAATCAGTCTGTCCCTGGCCCAGTGCATCATGGGAACAGGGCAGACTAAACTACCAAGCCAATTCTTCACCAGAAAGGAGACATGCTACCGGGGACCGGTTTTTGGCATTTCAGCCGTCTTCGGCCCGGCTTGCTTGAATCCTGATGGTGCAGTGAGAAAGGGACTCATGTCTGAGTATACCCTGCCACACCTATAGTGGCCAAAAACGGTTCAGAAAAGGGGGTGGTGATGAACAGAGTGTCTGAATTAAGCAGACCACTCTTACCCAGTCCAAAGATCAGGGCTTGATCCATCACCGTTATTTATCTCACTGCACCATCCCAGCTCAGAACCTGGCTATATGCAAATCAGTCTGTCCCTGGCCCAGTGCATCATGGGAACAGGGCAGACTAAACTACCAAGCCAATTCTTCACCAGAAAGGAGACAAGCTACCGGGGACCGGTTTCTGGCATTTCAGCCGTCTTCGGCCCGGCTTGCTTGAATCCTGATGGTGCAGTGAGAAAGGGACTCATGTCTGAGTATACCCTGCCACACCTATAGTGGCCAAAAACGGTTCAGCAAAGGGGGTGGTGATGAACAGAGTGTCTGAATTAAGCAGACCACTCTTACCCAGTCCAAAGATCAGGGCTTGATCCATCACCGTTATTTATCTCACTGCACCATCCCAGCTCAGAACCTGGCTATATGCAAATCAGTCTGTCCCTGGCCCAGTGCATCATGGGAACAGGGCAGACTAAACTACCAAGCCAATTCTTCACCAGAAAGGAGACAAGCTACCGGGGACCGGTTTCTGGCATTTCAGCCGTCTTCGGCCCGGCTTGCTTGAATCCTGATGGTGCAGTGAGAAAGGGACTCATGTCTGAGTATACCCTGCCACACCTATAGTGGCCAAAAACGGTTCAGAAAAGGGGGTGGTGATGAACAGAGTGTCTGAATTAAGCAGACCACTCTTACCCAGTCCAAAGATCAGGGCTTGATCCATCACCGTTATTTATCTCACTGCACCATCCCAGCTCAGAACCTGGCTATATGCAAATCAGTCTGTCCCTGGCCCAGTGCATCATGGGAACAGGGCAGACTAAACTACCAAGCCAATTCTTCACCAGAAAGGAGACAAGCTACCGGGGACCGGTTTCTGGCATTTCAGCCGTCTTCGGCCCGGCTTGCTTGAATCCTGATGGTGCAGTGAGAAAGGGACTCATGTCTGAGTATACCCTGCCACACCTATAGTGGCCAAAAACGGTTCAGAAAAGGGGGTGGTGATGAACAGAGTGTCTGAATTAAGCAGACCACTCTTACCCAGTCCAAAGATCAGGGCTTGATCCATCACCGTTATTTATCTCACTGCACCATCCCAGCTCAGAACCTGGCTATATGCAAATCAGTCTGTCCCTGGCCCAGTGCATCATGGGAACAGGGCAGACTAAACTACCAAGCCAATTCTTCACCAGAAAGGAGACAAGCTACCGGGGACCGGTTTCTGGCATTTCAGCCGTCTTCGGCCCGGCTTGCTTGAATCCTGATGGTGCAGTGAGAAAGGGACTCATGTCTGAGTATACCCTGCCACACCTATAGTGGCCAAAAACGGTTCAGAAAAGGGGGTGGTGATGAACAGAGTGTCTGAATTAAGCAGACCACTCTTACCCAGTCCAAAGATCAGGGCTTGATCCATCACCGTTATTTATCTCACTGCACCATCCCAGCTCAGAACCTGGCTATATGCAAATCAGTCTGTCCCTGGCCCAGTGCATCATGGGAACAGGGCAGACTAAACTACCAAGCCAATTCTTCACCAGAAAGGAGACAAGCTACCGGGGACCGGTTTCTGGCATTTCAGCCGTCTTCGGCCCGGCTTGCTTGAATCCTGATGGTGCAGTGAGAAAGGGACTCATGTCTGAGTATACCCTGCCACACCTATAGTGGCCAAAAACGGTTCAGAAAAGGGGGTGGTGATGAACAGAGTGTCTGAATTAAGCAGACCACTCTTACCCAGTCCAAAGATCAGGGCTTGATCCATCACCGTTATTTATCTCACTGCACCATCCCAGCTCAGAACCTGGCTATATGCAAATCAGTCTGTCCCTGGCCCAGTGCATCATGGGAACAGGGCAGACTAAACTACCAAGCCAATTCTTCACCAGAAAGGAGACAAGCTACCGGGGACCGGTTTCTGGCATTTCAGCCGTCTTCGGCCCGGCTTGCTTGAATCCTGATGGTGCAGTGAGAAAGGGACTCATGTCTGAGTATACCCTGCCACACCTATAGTGGCCAAAAACGGTTCAGAAAAGGGGGTGGTGATGAACAGAGTGTCTGAATTAAGCAGACCACTCTTACCCAGTCCAAAGATCAGGGCTTGATCCATCACCGTTATTTATCTCACTGCACCATCCCAGCTCAGAACCTGGCTATATGCAAATCAGTCTGTCCCTGGCCCAGTGCATCATGGGAACAGGGCAGACTAAACTACCAAGCCAATTCTTCACCAGAAAGGAGACAAGCTACCGGGGACCGGTTTCTGGCATTTCAGCCGTCTTCGGCCCGGCTTGCTTGAATCCTGATGGTGCAGTGAGAAAGGGACTCATGTCTGAGTATACCCTGCCACACCTATAGTGGCCAAAAACGGTTCAGAAAAGGGGGTGGTGATGAACAGAGTGTCTGAATTAAGCAGACCACTCTTACCCAGTCCAAAGATCAGGGCTTGATCCATCACCGTTATTTATCTCACTGCACCATCCCAGCTCAGAACCTGGCTATATGCAAATCAGTCTGTCCCTGGCCCAGTGCATCATGGGAACAGGGCAGACTAAACTACCAAGCCAATTCTTCACCAGAAAGGAGACAAGCTACCGGGGACCGGTTTCTGGCATTTCAGCCGTCTTCGGCCCGGCTTGCTTGAATCCTGATGGTGCAGTGAGAAAGGGACTCATGTCTGAGTATACCCTGCCACACCTATAGTGGCCAAAAACGGTTCAGAAAAGGGGGTGGTGATGAACAGAGTGTCTGAATTAAGCAGACCACTCTTACCCAGTCCAAAGATCAGGGCTTGATCCATCACCGTTATTTATCTCACTGCACCATCCCAGCTCAGAACCTGGCTATATGCAAATCAGTCTGTCCCTGGCCCAGTGCATCATGGGAACAGGGCAGACTAAACTACCAAGCCAATTCTTCACCAGAAAGGAGACAAGCTACCGGGGACCGGTTTCTGGCATTTCAGCCGTCTTCGGCCCGGCTTGCTTGAATCCTGATGGTGCAGTGAGAAAGGGACTCATGTCTGAGTATACCCTGCCACACCAATAGTGGCCAAAAACGGTTCAGAAAAGGGGGTGGTGATGAACAGAGTGTCTGAATTAAGCAGACCACTCTTACCCAGTCCAAAGATCAGGGCTTGATCCATCACCGTTATTTATCTCACTGCCCCATCCCAGCTCAGAACCTGGCTATATGCAAATCAGTCTGTCCCTGGCCCAGTGCATCATGGGAACAGGGCAGACTAAACTACCAAGCCAATTCTTCACCAGAAAGGAGACAAGCTGCCGGGGACCGGTTTCTGGCATTTCAGCCTTCTTCGGCCCGGCTTGCTTGAATCCTGATGGAGCAGTGAGAAAGGGACTCATGTCTGAGTATACCCTGCCACACCTATAGTGGCCAAAAACGATTTACAAAAAGGGGGTGGTGATGAACCGAGTGTCTGAGTTAAACAGACCACTCTTACCCAGTCCAAAGATCAGGGCTTGATCCATCACCGTTATTTATCTCACTGCACCATCCCAGCTCAGAACCTGGCTATATGCAAATCAGTCTGTCCCTGGCCCAGTGCATCATGGGAACAGGGCAGACTAAACTACCAAGCCAATTCTTCACCAGAAAGGAGACAAGCTACCGGGGACCGGTTTCTGGCATTTCAGCCGTCTTCGGCCCGGCTTGCTTGAATCCTGATGGTGCAGTGAGAAAGGGACTCATGTCTGAGTATACCCTGCCACACCTATAGTGGCCAAAAATGGTTCAGAAAAGGGGGTGGTGATGAACAGAGTGTCTGAATTAAGCAGACCACTCTTACCCAGTCCAAAGATCAGGGCTTGATCCATCACCGTTATTTATCTCACTGCACCATCCCAGCTCAGAACCTGGCTATATGCAAATCAGTCTGTCCCTGGCCCAGTGCATCATGGGAACAGGGCAGACTAAACTACCAAGCCAATTCTTCACCAGAAAGGAGACAAGCTACCGGGGACCGGTTTCTGGCATTTCAGCCGTCTTCGGCCCGGCTTGCTTGAATCCTGATGGTGCAGTGAGAAAGGGACTCATGTCTGAGTATACCCTGCCACACCTATAGTGGCCAAAAACGGTTCAGAAAAGGGGGTGGTGATGAACAGAGTGTCTGAATTAAGCAGACCACTCTTACCCAGTCCAAAGATCAGGGCTTGATCCATCACCGTTATTTATCTCACTGCACCATCCCAGCTCAGAACCTGGCTATATGCAAATCAGTCTGTCCCTGGCCCAGTGCATCATGGGAACAGGGCAGACTAAACTACCAAGCAAATTCTTCACCAGAAAGGAGACAAGCTACCGGGGACCGGTTTCTGGCATTTCAGCCGTCTTCGGCCCGGCTTGCTTGAATCCTGATGGTTCAGTGAGAAAGGGACTCATGTCTGAGTATACCCTGCCACACCTATAGTGGCCAAAAACGGTTCAGAAAAGGGGGTGGTGATGAACAGAGTGTCTGAATTAAGCAGACCACTCTTACCCAGTCCAAAGATCAGGGCTTGATCCATCACCGTTATTTATCTCACTGCACCATCCCAGCTCAGAACCTGGCTATATGCAAATCAGTCTGTCCCTGGCCCAGTGCAGCATGGGAACAGGGCAGACTAAACTACCAAGCCAATTCTTCACCAGAAAGGAGACAAGCTACCGGGGACCGGTTTTTTGGCATTTCAGCCGTCTTCGGCCCGGCTTGCTTGAATCCTGATGGTGCAGTGAGCAAGGGACTCATGTCTGAGTATACCCTGCCACACCTATAGTGGCCAAAAACGGTTCAGAAAAGGGGGTGGTGATGAACAGAGTGTCTGAATTAAGCAGACCACTCTTACCCAGTCCAAAGATCAGGGCTTGATCCATCACCGTTATTTATCTCACTGCACCATCCCAGCTCAGAACCTGGCTATATGCAAATCAGTCTGTCCCTGGCCCAGTGCATCATGGGAACAGGGCAGACTAAACTACCAAGCCAATTCTTCACCAGAAAGGAGACAAGCTACCGGGGACCGGTTTCTGGCATTTCAGCCGTCTTCGGCCCGGCTTGCTTGAATCCTGATGGTGCAGTGAGAAAGGGACTCATGTCTGAGTATACCCTGCCACACCTATAGTGGCCAAAAACGGTTCAGAAAAGGGGGTGGTGATGAACAGAGTGTCTGAATTAAGCAGACCACTCTTACCCAGTCCAAAGATCAGGGCTTGATCCATCACCGTTATTTATCTCACTGCACCATCCCAGCTCAGAACCTGGCTATATGCAAATCAGTCTGTCCCTGGCCCAGTGCATCATGGGAACAGGGCAGACTAAACTACCAAGCCAATTCTTCACCAGAAAGGAGACAAGCTACCGGGGACCGGTTTCTGGCATTTCAGCCGTCTTCGGCCCGGCTTGCTTGAATCCTGATGGTGCAGTGAGAAAGGGACTCATGTCTGAGTATACCCTGCCACACCTATAGTGGCCAAAAACGGTTCAGAAAAGGGGGTGGTGATGAACAGAGTGTCTGAATTAAGCAGACCACTCTTACCCAGTCCAAAGATCAGGGCTTGATCCATCACCGTTATTTATCTCACTGCACCATCCCAGCTCAGAACCTGGCTATATGCAAATCAGTCTGTCCCTGGCCCAGTGCATCATGGGAACAGGGCAGACTAAACTACCAAGCCAATTCTTCACCAGAAAGGAGACAAGCTACCGGGGACCGGTTTCTGGCATTTCAGCCGTCTTCGGCCCGGCTTGCTTGAATCCTGATGGTGCAGTGAGAAAGGGACTCATGTCTGAGTATACCCTGCCACACCTATAGTGGCCAAAAACGGTTCAGAAAAGGGGGTGGTGATGAACAGAGTGTCTGAATTAAGCAGACCACTCTTACCCAGTCCAAAGATCAGGGCTTGATCCATCACCGTTATTTATCTCACTGCACCATCCCAGCTCAGAACCTGGCTATATGCAAATCAGTCTGTCCCTGGCCCAGTGCATCATGGGAACAGGGCAGACTAAACTACCAAGCCAATTCTTCACCAGAAAGGAGACAAGCTACCGGGGACCGGTTTCTGGCATTTCAGCCGTCTTCGGCCCGGCTTGCTTGAATCCTGATGGTGCAGTGAGAAAGGGACTCATGTCTGAGTATACCCTGCCACACCTATAGTGGCCAAAAACGGTTCAGAAAAGGGGGTGGTGATGAACAGAGTGTCTGAATTAAGCAGACCACTCTTACCCAGTCCAAAGATCAGGGCTTGATCCATCACCGTTATTTATCTCACTGCACCATCCCAGCTCAGAACCTGGCTATATGCAAATCAGTCTGTCCCTGGCCCAGTGCATCATGGGAACAGGGCAGACTAAACTACCAAGCCAATTCTTCACCAGAAAGGAGACAAGCTACCGGGGACCGGTTTCTGGCATTTCAGCCGTCTTCGGCCCGGCTTGCTTGAATCCTGATGGTGCAGTGAGAAAGGGACTCATGTCTGAGTATACCCTGCCACACCTATAGTGGCCAAAAACGGTTCAGAAAAGGGGGTGGTGATGAACAGAGTGTCTGAATTAAGCAGACCACTCTTACCCAGTCCAAAGATCAGGGCTTGATCCATCACCGTTATTTATCTCACTGCACCATCCCAGCTCAGAACCTGGCTATATACAAATCAGTCTGTCCCTGGCCCAGTGCATCATGGGAACAGGGCAGACTAAACTACCAAGCCAATTCTTCACCAGAAAGGAGACAAGCTACCGGGGACCGGTTTCTGGCATTTCAGCCGTCTTCGGCCCGGCTTGCTTGAATCCTGATGGTGCAGTGAGAAAGGGACTCATGTCTGAGTATGCCCTGCCACACCTATTGTGGCCAAAAACGGTTCAGAAAAGGGGGTGGTGATGAACAGAGTGTCTGAATTAAGCAGACCACTCTTACCAATTCCAAAGATCAAGGCTTGATCCATCACCGTTATTTATCTCACTGCACCATCCCAGCTCAGAACCTGGCTATATGCAAATCAGTCTGTCCCTGGCCCAGTGCATCATGGGAACAGGGCAGACTAAACTACCAAGCCAATTCTTCACCAGAAAGGAGACAAGCTACCGGGGACCGGTTTCTGGCATTTCAGCCGTCTTCGGCCCGGCTTGCTTGAATCCTGATGGTGCAGTGAGAAAGGGACTCATGTCTGAGTATACCCTGCCACACCAATAGTGGCCAAAAACGGTTCAGAAAAGGGGGTGGTGATGAACAGAGTGTCTGAATTAAGCAGACCACTCTTACCCAGTCCAAAGATCAGGGCTTGATCCATCACCGTTATTTATCTCACTGCCCCATCCCAGCTCAGAACCTGGCTATATGCAAATCAGTCTGTCCCTGGCCCAGTGCATCATGGGAACAGGGCAGACTAAACTACCAAGCCAATTCTTCACCAGAAAGGAGACAAGCTGCCGGGGACCGGTTTCTGGCATTTCAGCCTTCTTCGGCCCGGCTTGCTTGAATCCTGATGGAGCAGTGAGAAAGGGACTCATGTCTGAGTATACCCTGCCACACCTATAGTGGCCAAAAACGATTTACAAAAAGGGGGTGGTGATGAACCGAGTGTCTGAGTTAAACAGACCACTCTTACCCAGTCCAAAGATCAGGGCTTGATCCATCACCGTTATTTATCTCACTGCACCATCCCAGCTCAGAACCTGGCTATATGCAAATCAGTCTGTCCCTGGCCCAGTGCATCATGGGAACAGGGCAGACTAAACTACCAAGCCAATTCTTCACCAGAAAGGAGACAAGCTACCGGGGACCGGTTTCTGGCATTTCAGCCGTCTTCGGCCCGGCTTGCTTGAATCCTGATGGTGCAGTGAGAAAGGGACTCATGTCTGAGTATACCCTGCCACACCTATAGTGGCCAAAAACGGTTCAGAAAAGGGGGTGGTGATGAACAGAGTGTCTGAATTAAGCAGACCACTCTTACCCAGTCCAAAGATCAGGGCTTGATCCATCACCGTTATTTATCTCACTGCACCATCCCAGCTCAGAACCTGGCTATATGCAAATCAGTCTGTCCCTGGCCCAGTGCATCATGGGAACAGGGCAGACTAAACTACCAAGCCAATTCTTCACCAGAAAGGAGACAAGCTACCGGGGACCGGTTTCTGGCATTTCAGCCGTCTTCGGCCCGGCTTGCTTGAATCCTGATGGTGCAGTGAGAAAGGGACTCATGTCTGAGTATACCCTGCCACACCTATAGTGGCCAAAAACGGTTCAGAAAAGGGGGTGGTGATGAACAGAGTGTCTGAATTAAGCAGACCACTCTTACCCAGTCCAAAGATCAGGGCTTGATCCATCACCGTTATTTATCTCACTGCACCATCCCAGCTCAGAACCTGGCTATATGCAAATCAGTCTGTCCCTGGCCCAGTGCATCATGGGAACAGGGCAGACTAAACTACCAAGCCAATTCTTCACCAGAAAGGAGACAAGCTACCGGGGACCGGTTTCTGGCATTTCAGCCGTCTTCGGCCCGGCTTGCTTGAATCCTGATGGTGCAGTGAGAAAGGGACTCATGTCTGAGTATACCCTGCCACACCTATTGTGGCCAAAAACGGTTCAGAAAAGGGGGTGGTGATGAACAGAGTGTCTGAATTAAGCAGACCACTCTTACCAATTCCAAAGATCAAGGCTTGATCCATCACCGTTATTTATCTCACTGCACCATCCCAGCTCAGAACCTGGCTATATGCAAATCAGTCTGTCCCTGGCCCAGTGCATCATGGGAACAGGGCAGACTAAACTACCAAGCCAATTCTTCACCAGAAAGGAGACAAGCTACCGGGGACCGGTTTCTGGCATTTCAGCCGTCTTCGGCCCGGCTTGCTTGAATCCTGATGGTGCAGTGAGAAAGGGACTCATGTCTGAGTATACCCTGCCACACCAATAGTGGCCAAAAACGGTTCAGAAAAGGGGGTGGTGATGAACAGAGTGTCTGAATTAAGCAGACCACTCTTACCCAGTCCAAAGATCAGGGCTTGATCCATCACCGTTATTTATCTCACTGCACCATCCCAGCTCAGAACCTGGCTATATGCAAATCAGTCTGTCCCTGGCCCAGTGCATCATGGGAACAGGGCAGACTAAACTACCAAGCCAATTCTTCACCAGAAAGGAGACAAGCTACCGGGTACTGGTTTCTGGCATTTCAGCCGTCTTCGGCCCGGCTTGCTTGAATCCTGATGGTGCAGTGAGAAAGGGACTCATGTCTGAGTATACCCTGCCACACCTATAGTGGCCAAAAACGGTTCAGAAAAGGGGGTGGTGATGAACAGAGTGTCTGAATTAAGCAGACCACTCTTACCCAGTCCAAAGATCAGGGCTTGATCCATCACCGTTATTTATCTCACTGCACCATCCCAGCTCAGAACCTGGCTATATGCAAATCAGTCTGTCCCTGGCCCAGTGCATCATGGGAACAGGGCAGACTAAACTACCAAGCCAATTCTTCACCAGAAAGGAGACAAGCTACCGGGGACCGGTTTCTGGCATTTCAGCCGTCTTCGGCCCGGCTTGCTTGAATCCTGATGGTGCAGTGAGAAAGGGACTCATGTCTGAGTATACCCTGCCACACCTATAGTGGCCAAAAACGGTTCAGAAAAGGGGGTGGTGATGAACAGAGTGTCTGAATTAAGCAGACCACTCTTACCCAGTCCAAAGATCAGGGCTTGATCCATCACCGTTATTTATCTCACTGCACCATCCCAGCTCAGAACCTGGCTATATGCAAATCAGTCTGTCCCTGGCCCAGTGCATCATGGGAACAGGGCAGACTAAACTACCAAGCAAATTCTTCACCAGAAAGGAGACAAGCTACCGGGGACCGGTTTCTGGCATTTCAGCCGTCTTCGGCCCGGCTTGCTTGAATCCTGATGGTTCAGTGAGAAAGGGACTCATGTCTGAGTATACCCTGCCACACCTATAGTGGCCAAAAACGGTTCAGAAAAGGGGGTGGTGATGAACAGAGTGTCTGAATTAAGCAGACCACTCTTACCCAGTCCAAAGATCAGGGCTTGATCCATCACCGTTATTTATCTCACTGCACCATCCCAGCTCAGAACCTGGCTATATGCAAATCAGTCTGTCCCTGGCCCAGTGCATCATGGGAACAGGGCAGACTAAACTACCAAGCCAATTCTTCACCAGAAAGGAGACAAGCTACCGGGGACCGGTTTTTTGGCATTTCAGCCGTCTTCGGCCCGGCTTGCTTGAATCCTGATGGTGCAGTGAGCAAGGGACTCATGTCTGAGTATACCCTGCCACACCTATAGTGGCCAAAAACGGTTCAGAAAAGGGGGTGGTGATGAACAGAGTGTCTGAATTAAGCAGACCACTCTTACCCAGTCCAAAGATCAGGGCTTGATCCATCACCGTTATTTATCTCACTGCACCATCCCAGCTCAGAACCTGGCTATATGCAAATCAGTCTGTCCCTGGCCCAGTGCATCATGGGAACAGGGCAGACTAAACTACCAAGCCAATTCTTCACCAGAAAGGAGACAAGCTACCGGGGACCGGTTTCTGGCATTTCAGCCGTCTTCGGCCCGGCTTGCTTGAATCCTGATGGTGCAGTGAGAAAGGGACTCATGTCTGAGTATACCCTGCCACACCAATAGTGGCCAAAAACGGTTCAGAAAAGGGGGTGGTGATGAACAGAGTGTCTGAATTAAGCAGACCACTCTTACCCAGTCCAAAGATCAGGGCTTGATCCATCACCGTTATTTATCTCACTGCACCATCCCAGCTCAGAACCTGGCTATATGCAAATCAGTCTGTCCCTGGCCCAGTGCATCATGGGAACAGGGCAGACTAAACTACCAAGCCAATTCTTCACCAGAAAGGAGACAAGCTACCGGGGACCGGTTTCTGGCATTTCAGCCGTCTTCGGCCCGGCTTGCTTGAATCCTGATGGTGCAGTGAGAAAGGGACTCATGTCTGAGTATACCCTGCCACACCTATAGTGGCCAAAAACGGTTCAGAAAAGGGGGTGGTGATGAACAGAGTGTCTGAATTAAGCAGACCACTCTTACCCAGTCCAAAGATCAGGGCTTGATCCATCACCGTTATTTATCTCACTGCACCATCCCAGCTCAGAACCTGGCTATATGCAAATCAGTCTGTCCCTGGCCCAGTGCATCATGGGAACAGGGCAGACTAAACTACCAAGCCAATTCTTCACCAGAAAGGAGACAAGCTACCGGGGACCGGTTTCTGGCATTTCAGCCGTCTTCGGCCCGGCTTGCTTGAATCCTGATGGTGCAGTGAGAAAGGGACTCATGTCTGAGTATACCCTGCCACACCTATAGTGGCCAAAAACGGTTCAGAAAAGGGGGTGGTGATGAACAGAGTGTCTGAATTAAGCAGACCACTCTTACCCAGTCCAAAGATCAGGGCTTGATCCATCACCGTTATTTATCTCACTGCACCATCCCAGCTCAGAACCTGGCTATATGCAAATCAGTCTGTCCCTGGCCCAGTGCATCATGGGAACAGGGCAGACTAAACTACCAAGCCAATTCTTCACCAGAAAGGAGACAAGCTACCGGGGACCGGTTTCTGGCATTTCAGCCGTCTTCGGCCCGGCTTGCTTGAATCCTGATGGTGCAGTGAGAAAGGGACTCATGTCTGAGTATACCCTGCCACACCTATAGTGGCCAAAAACGGTTCAGAAAAGGGGGTGGTGATGAACAGAGTGTCTGAATTAAGCAGACCACTCTTACCCAGTCCAAAGATCAGGGCTTGATCCATCACCGTTATTTATCTCACTGCACCATCCCAGCTCAGAACCTGGCTATATGCAAATCAGTCTGTCCCTGGCCCAGTGCATCATGGGAACAGGGCAGACTAAACTACCAAGCCAATTCTTCACCAGAAAGGAGACCAGCTACCGGGGACCGGTTTCTGGCATTTCAGCCGTCTTCGGCCCGGCTTGCTTGAATCCTGATGGTGCAGTGAGAAAGGGACTCATGTCTGAGTATACCCTGCCACACCTATAGTGGCCAAAAACGGTTCAGAAAAGGGGGTGGTGATGAACAGAGTGTCTGAATTAAGCAGACCACTCTTACCCAGTCCAAAGATCAGGGCTTGATCCATCACCGTTATTTATCTCACTGCACCATCCCAGCTCAGAACCTGGCTATATGCAAATCAGTCTGTCCCTGGCCCAGTGCATCATGGGAACAGGGCAGACTAAACTACCAAGCCAATTCTTCACCAGAAAGGAGACAAGCTACCGGGGACCGGTTTCTGGCATTTCAGCCGTCTTCGGCCCGGCTTGCTTGAATCCTGATGGTGCAGTGAGAAAGGGACTCATGTCTGAGTATACCCTGCCACACCTATAGTGGCCAAAAACGGTTCAGAAAAGGGGGTGGTGATGAAAAGAGTGTCTGAATTAAGCAGACCACTCTTACCCAGTCCAAAGATCAGGGCTTGATCCATCACCGTTATTTATCTCACTGCACCATCCCAGCTCAGAACCTGGCTATATGCAAATCAGTCTGTCCCTGGCCCAGTGCATCATGGGAACAGGGCAGACTAAACTACCAAGCCAATTCTTCACCAGAAAGGAGACAAGCTACCGGGTACTGGTTTCTGGCATTTCAGCCGTCTTCGGCCCGGCTTGCTTGAATCCTGATGGTGCAGTGAGAAAGGGACTCATGTCTGAGTATACCCTGCCACACCTATAGTGGCCAAAAACGGTTCAGAAAAGGGGGTGGTGATGAACAGAGTGTCTGAATTAAGCAGACCACTCTTACCCAGTCCAAAGATCAGGGCTTGATCCATCACCGTTATTTATCTCACTGCACCATCCCAGCTCAGAACCTGGCTATATGCAAATCAGTCTGTCCCTGGCCCAGTGCATCATGGGAACAGGGCAGACTAAACTACCAAGCCAATTCTTCACCAGAAAGGAGACAAGCTACCGGGGACCGGTTTCTGGCATTTCAGCCGTCTTCGGCCCGGCTTGCTTGAATCCTGATGGTGCAGTGAGAAAGGGACTCATGTCTGAGTATACCCTGCCACACCTATAGTGGCCAAAAACGGTTCAGAAAAGGGGGTGGTGATGAACAGAGTGTCTGAATTAAGCAGACCACTCTTACCCAGTCCAAAGATCAGGGCTTGATCCATCACCGTTATTTATCTCACTGCACCATCCCAGCTCAGAACCTGGCTATATGCAAATCAGTCTGTCCCTGGCCCAGTGCATCATGGGAACAGGGCAGACTAAACTACCAAGCCAATTCTTCACCAGAAAGGAGACAAGCTACCGGGGACCGGTTTCTGGCATTTCAGCCGTCTTCGGCCCGGCTTGCTTGAATCCTGATGGTGCAGTGAGAAAGGGACTCATGTCTGAGTATACACTGCCACACCTATAGTGGCCAAAAACGGTTCAGAAAAGGGGGTGGTGATGAACAGAGTGTCTGAATTAAGCAGACCACTCTTACCCAGTCCAAAGATCAGGGCTTGATCCATCACCGTTATTTATCTCACTGCACCATCCCAGCTCAGAACCTGGCTATATGCAAATCAGTCTGTCCCTGGCCCAGTGCATCATGGGAACAGGGCAGACTAAACTACCAAGCCAATTCTTCACCAGAAAGGAGACAAGCTACCGGGGACCGGTTTCTGGCATTTCAGCCGTCTTCGGCCCGGCTTGCTTGAATCCTGATGGTGCAGTGAGAAAGGGACTCATGTCTGAGTATACCCTGCCACACCTATAGTGGCCAAAAACGGTTCAGAAAAGGGGGTGGTGATGAACAGAGTGTCTGAATTAAGCAGACCACTCTTACCCAGTCCAAAGATCAGGGCTTGATCCATCACCGTTATTTATCTCACTGCACCATCCCAGCTCAGAACCTGGCTATATGCAAATCAGTCTGTCCCTGGCCCAGTGCATCATGGGAACAGGGCAGACTAAACTACCAAGCCAATTCTTCACCAGAAAGGAGACCAGCTACCGGGGACCGGTTTCTGGCATTTCAGCCGTCTTCGGCCCGGCTTGCTTGAATCCTGATGGTGCAGTGAGAAAGGGACTCATGTCTGAGTATACCCTGCCACACCTATAGTGGCCAAAAACGGTTCAGAAAAGGGGGTGGTGATGAACAGAGTGTCTGAATTAAGCAGACCACTCTTACCCAGTCCAAAGATCAGGGCTTGATCCATCACCGTTATTTATCTCACTGCACCATCCCAGCTCAGAACCTGGCTATATGCAAATCAGTCTGTCCCTGGCCCAGTGCATCATGGGAACAGGGCAGACTAAACTACCAAGCCAATTCTTCACCAGAAAGGAGACAAGCTACCGGGGACCGGTTTCTGGCATTTCAGCCGTCTTCGGCCCGGCTTGCTTGAATCCTGATGGTGCAGTGAGAAAGGGACTCATGTCTGAGTATACCCTGCCACACCTATAGTGGCCAAAAACGGTTCAGAAAAGGGGGTGGTGATGAACAGAGTGTCTGAATTAAGCAGACCACTCTTACCCAGTCCAAAGATCAGGGCTTGATCCATCACCGTTATTTATCTCACTGCACCATCCCAGCTCAGAACCTGGCTATATGCAAATCAGTCTGTCCCTGGCCCAGTGCATCATGGGAACAGGGCAGACTAAACTACCAAGCCAATTCTTCACCAGAAAGGAGACAAGCTACCGGGGACCGGTTTCTGGCATTTCAGCCGTCTTCGGCCCGGCTTGCTTGAATCCTGATGGTGCAGTGAGAAAGGGACTCATGTCTGAGTATACACTGCCACACCTATAGTGGCCAAAAACGGTTCAGAAAAGGGGGTGGTGATGAACAGAGTGTCTGAATTAAGCAGACCACTCTTACCCAGTCCAAAGATCAGGGCTTGATCCATCACCGTTATTTATCTCACTGCACCATCCCAGCTCAGAACCTGGCTATATGCAAATCAGTCTGTCCCTGGCCCAGTGCATCATGGGAACAGGGCAGACTAAACTACCAAGCCAATTCTTCACCAGAAAGGAGACAAGCTACCGGGGACCGGTTTCTGGCATTTCAGCCGTCTTCGGCCCGGCTTGCTTGAATCCTGATGGTGCAGTGAGAAAGGGACTCATGTCTGAGTATACCCTGCCACACCTATAGTGGCCAAAAACGGTTCAGAAAAGGGGGTGGTGATGAACAGAGTGTCTGAATTAAGCAGACCACTCTTACCCAGTCCAAAGATCAGGGCTTGATCCATCACCGTTATTTATCTCACTGCACCATCCCAGCTCAGAACCTGGCTATATGCAAATCAGTCTGTCCCTGGCCCAGTGCATCATGGGAACAGGGCAGACTAAACTACCAAGCCAATTCTTCACCAGAAAGGAGACCAGCTACCGGGGACCGGTTTCTGGCATTTCAGCCGTCTTCGGCCCGGCTTGCTTGAATCCTGATGGTGCAGTGAGAAAGGGACTCATGTCTGAGTATACCCTGCCACACCTATAGTGGCCAAAAACGGTTCAGAAAAGGGGGTGGTGATGAACAGAGTGTCTGAATTAAGCAGACCACTCTTACCCAGTCCAAAGATCAGGGCTTGATCCATCACCGTTATTTATCTCACTGCACCATCCCAGCTCAGAACCTGGCTATATGCAAATCAGTCTGTCCCTGGCCCAGTGCATCATGGGAACAGGGCAGACTAAACTACCAAGCCAATTCTTCACCAGAAAGGAGACAAGCTACCGGGGACCGGTTTCTGGCATTTCAGCCGTCTTCGGCCCGGCTTGCTTGAATCCTGATGGTGCAGTGAGAAAGGGACTCATGTCTGAGTATACCCTGCCACACCTATAGTGGCCAAAAACGGTTCAGAAAAGGGGGTGGTGATGAACAGAGTGTCTGAATTAAGCAGACCACTCTTACCCAGTCCAAAGATCAGGGCTTGATCCATCACCGTTATTTATCTCACTGCACCATCCCAGCTCAGAACCTGGCTATATAGCCAAGTTCTGAG